>NC_042287.1:11778701-11963701 GCF_901000725.2 Takifugu rubripes
ACAACAGGAAGAAGAGGGAGACAGAAGAGGTGGCGTGTAGGAGGGACCTTTAATCTTCCTCACCAGGAAACTCTGTGATCATGTGAGCGACCTGCTCACAGAATCCACTGTTCCCACCTTCACGCTCCCTAGATTTCTATACTGATATTTATTGTTCATAACCAGATGGTTCAGTGAGATCATTATATTTTGAGTTTGAGCAGTAGATTTACATGAATTCTGTATCCCCGAGTATATCAAGCTATTAGCTAATCAGCTAATAAGGAATTCCTGAAGAGACAGAATATCTATTGTTTTGTCTATAATTGTGCTCAAACTGTACTTTCTAGTCCTCATCAAAAGCTCCAATGGAGTTGTTTTTGATTCCTGTCTATGATGGATCAGCTTGTGCTCGCGCCAGTGTGACACCAGAAGAAAAATACATGAACCAAAGTACAGACTGCAACAGGAAGCCGCGTTCCCTCTTTTCTGACTCTCCTCCCCTCTTGGAGGATGACCCCCCCCCCTCCGCCAGGCTGAGTGAACATTGATGGAGTAACACTTATTCTCTCTGTCACACCAGTGGAAATCAATTGGGTGGTAATTGCAGTATTTGACCCCTTTCCTCTCTTCGCCGCGTCCCATCTTTCCATCTTTACTCCGGCCGTGTTTTCTCCACACTGATGAGCCAGAGCATTCATTTTATGCATCATGCAACCCCCCCAGTTTAAAAACAAAAAATGAGAAGACTACTGCGATGCATTCTGACACACCCAAAACAGCGAAAGACAAACAGGAAGAGGAGGGGAGGAGAGCACGGGTAAATTGAACAAAAGCAGGAAGCGGGGACGGTGGATTAAGATGAGGACTAGTTTATTCCAGCTGCCATCGCGTTTGAGACGCATCCTTTCATACGTTTTGTTCAGAAGTGCACGGTCACACGCGACCCTTCCTTCCTGGCATGATTCTGCCTTCACACAAGAATTAATCTAATCTTCTCCCATCATCCCCTCTCAGAACTGGCATTTAGACCCCCCCCACACACACACACTGCTCACACACAGGTGGACAAACACTGATGCACAGTGAGTGGGGCAGCCGTGTTAAATAAAGGTGATCTTAAGAAACCCTTTAGAGTTAAACGTGCAGCTAAAGAAGGCGCCATTTCTGAATATCTGCGAATGCAGCCAAAATCCCCGATGAATGGGGGGGAGGGGGGATTTAAAGTCCATATGGCCACCTTTATGCCACAGAATCGCAAGGAAAGTTGTCCTTCTTTTAAAAAAAAAAGGATTTTTCATCCCACAACTGATTGTGACAGTTTGTAGTTGTCCCACCTGTTGACTATCATTGGGTTGGGGGGGGGGGTTAAAGGCGTCACAGGTGTAAACATTAGCAGACAACTTGACATTTCCTTAACAACCTGCTAACATTACCGTTACACGTTGAGGCTAATCATTTTGCCTTTCATTCATTTCCCAGTTCATCCAGTTTAGACTGTAGGAGGAAACTGCGGTAACTGGAAAACCCCCCCACAGGCACAAGGAGAGCAGGCAGGCGAGAACCAAACTCAGAACCTTCCTGCTTGAATGCAACTGAGCAGACCTCAGCAACACCGTATCATCCCCATCTCCTCCTCACTGCCACAAAAAGAGTTTTAGTAGCAATAATAAAATGATGATTTTGGCTTCTTTCTGATTATTAGGTTTCTGTAGAGATGCATAAGCACAAAGGTGCATGCGTGCGCACAAACACACACGCACACACACACACACACACACACACACACACACACACACACACACACACACACACACACGCACACACACACACACACACACACACAGTGTTCCTGCACTGCAGCCTCTTTGTGTTGGCATCTGATCCATCTCCGCTCTAAAACCTGTCTGATTTGACCTCACCTCACCCATTTCTCCCTCTGTTGAGGACGTGGTCATGGAAGCTTGGTTTCTGTGTAGTCTGACAGCTGCTGCTTTATTCTGCCCCCCCCTCTCCCCTCCCCTCCTTGCCTCCTTTTAAAACACGTGTCCTCTTTTCTAAACTATCTATCATGCTGGCAGGGCCAGTGGGGCCTTTAAACTGTGGGATTGGCACTTTCTCAGCTGCTGAGCTGGAAAAGGCGAAGACTTGCAGACGGAGACGCACGCGCTGGGCCGTGAGGAACATGAGGCAACCTGAAAGCAGGTGAACTGGCGTCACCCCTCCCCCACCCCATGAATGCGTGAGGTGGTCATACTGCAAGTTAAGCAATAGTGATCAAAGGCCGACGTAAACGACAGCGGGTTTAAATGAAGATGTCCCCAGTTTTGATGTTGGAACCCAGTAGAACCAAAACACGCGCTTTCATTTAGCTGAGACAGGAACAGGAAAGTTTGAGGCATTTTACGAAATCAATTAGGAGTTTGAGATGGGACCGTGAAAGGGAGGGTGCCGTGTTTTTGTGAAAGGGGGGCCGTCGTCTACACGTGGTTGACGAAGTCAGTCTCACTTGGGAGTGAGAGGTGTCTGAAAAGATGGGAACTGCTGACAACATCTGTGTGTGCGCGCGTCTGTGCAAGCACGCGTCAAGATTCCACATTTGACAAACATGGAGAAATAACAATGCGGTGCTGTCAGCGGGTCCTGTCCCTGGCAGGGAGGGGGCGGTTGGAAGTGAGCACGATGTGTGATTTTCTCAGATGAGCAGAGAACGCGTGATTACGCCTCATATCGATTTGCACACACACTTGCTTAAAAATGACACATGCATGCGCGCGCTCACACACACACACACACACACACACACACACACACACACACACACACACACACACACACACACACCTGTTATTGTACCAACCAGGCACCATGATTTGCATCAGTACACATCAGGACTGGAGATACCTCCAATAGGGCTGAAGTATAAATAAAGCAAATATGCATTAAGTTACATAGTTATTCCCGTTCTTAAAAGTCCATGTGTTGGTGTGAGCCTGGTAGTTTTTACATCTACACATCTCCCTACCTGCACATCCCCACCCACCCATTTCCCCCCAACATCAAACTTGTTCTCTCCTGAGGAGCACAATAAAAATCAGCAGAAACAGTAAAATAGTTTTCATTACAGTGTCTAAAAGGGAACTAGTTAAGATAGTTAAGCCTTGCTAGACTGCTATTCAAGAAGTGTGTGTCTCAGATTTCATTATTTTTATATTTATATATTATGTCCTGGCTGAAGATGTGGACCTGTTGCTCCTCTCGTATTGCTGCAGCACCACATTTTCTCCTCGTAAATTCTTTTGATTTTTGTCCAAAACGTGTATGGTTGGTGTAAAGATGGGTGTGGAATCCATACTTGGAATACACTCTGTGTTTAATGTAACCTCCTGGCGAACCTGCACACAGTCAGGGTGAGGTTCTTCCAGTGGGAGAGGCAGACATAGACAGGAGCTGAAGTCTATTTGAACAGGCCCTGTAAGTCTGGACTCTGGTAAAGTCAACACTAGGTGCACTTTTGAGGGTCTGTCAGCATGCCGTCAGCGTCCCACTCTCTCCTAGAAGTGACCTCTAAATTTTTCTGTGACACTCACACTATTTCTAATAATCGTTTATGAATAGTACCCAAAACTAAATGTAATAAGGCTTAAATTTCTTCACAACCGAGGTTCCATTCAAAGTGTTTTTTTAATTAATAGATGAGTTTATATTACATCATTGGCCTCGCTGGCCGCGAAGCGCATTGTGCTGCCGACCTTCTCCGCTCTGTCAGTAGAGGGCGATCTGTCCTCACCCGTCCAACTCCTCTGTGCGCGTTTGTGTGTTTAATTTCCCAGTAAAGTGGTTGTGTTCTTGTGCTCTAATTACACCAAAGCCACCACTTTTTCTTTGTCTGGATTGTCCTGCTCACATTTGCAGCATTTCAGTGTCTGTGTTGCTAAACGTCGCCGGCCTTTGAACCACATTTGCATGTAGTTCTGAAGAGTTTTCAAGTTAAGGAAGAGTGCTGCCCATTCCACTCAGCTGAGACCTGAGAAAGACCATGAATGCATGTTATTCATTTAATGTGTGATGGTCTCTACTTTGTAATCAACCCTGTTTCTGTATAGAGTTCATAGAAATTTCTTATTTCATGGGAAAACTGGATGTGACTGGGAGTAAATGACCACTTTTGTCTTGTTTTGTTGTAGAAATCTGGATACTGTGCAGATGGTACTATCAGGACATTCAGTATCAAAATCATACCTAAAAATCTGTGAGGGTACTTTAGAGTTGATGTCATTTCAATTGCCATGTTTAAGCAATATTACTTTAAACAGGATGATGTAAGTTGCAGCTTTAGAGTGGTGATAAATCTTCAGAGGCTTCTCCAGAAGGCCAGTTTCTAAATTGTTAATATTACCATCTGTCCATAAGCGTCTCCTCAGCAACACTCAGTATTGCAGGTCTTTTTCTGTAGAAACACATGACAGTCGTCTGTCCGCGGTGTTGATGGGCATCTTAAAATGGCAGATGTCTTATATGCAATGGAAAGCCAGCTGATGATAGATGTATTGCAGTATGTTAAAGACTATTTCCAAGCAGCAGGTCCAGGTTCAGCCCGCATCCCATCAGGCGGACCGTCAGTTGCTATCAAATTCTCTGTGAAACCTGCATGGGAGTGAAATTCCTGCTGACCTGGGGGATTAAACCTGTTGGACAGGGTGAAAAAGTTAAAGGTGCGATTTACTGGAGGATCCACCAATCACGTTTCCACTGTCGTCTTTATTAAAATCCAAGACCCACCTGCAGGCGTTCGTTTTGTCTCTGAATCTGAATGACAGTCACCTCTAGACCATTTGAGAGGGACTGACACAAGTTACCAGAGTTCTCTTAGAACACGTGATTTGTGATATAACTCTGTTATTTTTAAACCGTGAAGGTCAGGAACGTGTGTGTGTGTGTGTGACTCAACCTTTCCTATATTCCATCAACGCAACGCTCACTGATGCTGATTCTGGCAGACATAAGTCATTATTCCCAGACTTTCAGAACAATAGTGCCCTTATTTTGATGACAGCAGGCCTCTATGATGTATATCAGTGTATTAAAACACCCACATGACACCTCAGACACTGGTGTTTATAATAAATACTGGAAACTGGCATGTCTTCATTCATATATAGTTAAAAAAAGTGTAGTGTGTGATCGTTATCAGTTATTATCGAATGAGATTGACTGACTTTACTTTAGTTTTCTCGGATTCTCTAGCTGCAGTTTTGCATCTTTAAATCTGGTTTCTGATTAAAACTGAAGGAGAACCAACGCGGCAGCCTTGCCATCAGCTGCTGCACCTGGATAAAACCACAAGGCATGGATTAGACAGCCAAACATCTTGACTCTGGATTTATTTATTTGATGCTTTCAAAGGAAGAAAACACGGTTGTAATTTCTAACACATGTTGCACAAGAGTTCAAGTGCTGGCGACGACTCCAAGTTTTAACATGACAAATCTTGAATATTAAATCGTTTCATGTCCGTAACGCGAGGAAAGGAGTCTCTTCTGCTACGCTCTAATGTCTACAATATGTGAATTTCTGAGCGTACATGATATTCATATGCATAAATAAAACATAAAGGAGATAAGGGTCTGTTAGAAGCATGTCAAGATCTTCTTAAATGACCCTGGTTGAAGGAGCGAGGGTCCACTCTCCTGGACCCGACTAATGAAGCAGGAGATGGAAAGTGGGGTTGATGACATTCTGATCAAAGTCAGGTTTAATTTCTCTTTTTCTCTGTTTCCTGAACTGTTTTTCACCAGTTTCCTCCCTTTCCTCTCAAGAGGCCTGACAATTAATATGTCAATTAGCTGATGGTTCCCTCCATGACAGTAAAGTATCACCCTGCTGCCTTTTCCAGATGCCCAGTCTGTTCCTCCTTCTCTTCCATGCTAACTCAAATAGCATTAAATATATGTGTTAAAGATAAATAATGGTAAATAGCATTGTTGTGGTTAGAGTCCTGGATTTGCTGTTCCTGTGTGGGTTTTCTCCAGGTGCTCTGGTTTCCTCCCACAGACCAAAAACATGCACATTAGCTTGATAGGAGATGGAAAGTTGTTCCCAGTTGTGAGTGAATGTTGTGGGTGTCTGGTGATGGACTGATGACCCAGCACCCCCGTGACCCTGATGAGGAATAAGAGGCAGAGACAGTAAATGGATGATGGCTGGATGGATGGAACTGCTGGAAGAAGGGTTGTGCCACCTGCAGGCATGCGGCAGTGATATACCACCATTTGAAAACCAAAATTGTGCCTTATTTGTTCTGGATGGTTTCAAAGAAAACAATGGAAACTTAAAAGAATCTAAAATCTGGCAAAACGTGTATGAGGGTCGTATACGAGGAGAAGAGAGGGAGGTCTGGCAGCAGGGATTGAGGAAGCGTCGGTAGATCCTCAGGCGTACAACTCGTGCGTGCTGCCTTCAAGTATGTCCAGCACAGGAGTGTGTAACTAAGCCTGTTAAGTTGAAACTTGGAGCCGTCAATCAAAGACAGAGGAGCAGGGGAGGTGGGGAGGGGGGTGGTGGTGGGGTGGGGGTATGCAGATCCCACTGGCTGTCAACACACCACAGGAAAATGGATGCCTGAGAAAGCTATAACTATGATGAATTTACTCTGTCGAGTCTCCAAGTAGCCTCCCTCCGTTTCACTCTTTTGCGCACACATTCTGATAGACATGCAGTTCACACACAATACCCCCCCCCCCCTTCCTTCCCCGCCACCAGCAGCAACCCCCTCGCACGATCCCTCATAGGCCCATTCTCTTCCCTGTGAAAGTCCACAGATGTGTGACTAATGTATGCGGTAAAGCAGCTCTCTCCCGTGCCTCTCACCAGCCCACTACCACCCCGATCGACTCATCAATCTCTGCATCTCTGCCCGAGAACGCATTCCGATAAATTTGTCACTGTGCATTTATGAAATATTGATATTGGGAAGGGAGACGATAGAGACTGGGGGGGCTGGAGAGGGACAGATCAAAAGGTTTGGTCAGAGGAGTGTTAAGAGAAAGGTGGAGGTCAGGCAAAGTTTAATGGATCACAGTTAAGACAAATATCAAATCTTTAAAGTCTGATGGTGACTTTCTTTTCTTTTTAACACAAGATATTATGTTCTCGTCAGCTCTCTCTGCTGCCCCCTCTGGTCTGTCACAGTTATGACAACTCTTGTCTGGGCTGTGCAGCCAAAACGTTGATGCAAGAAGCTGAAGACCAACATTATCAACAAGAATGGACTGTTCTGTTTCCAAACCTTGACTCTATCCTAATTAAGAGAGCAATAATTTGTCTTTGTTTGAGAGTGGTCGGACAAACGCGGAACGTTTTCTCTCACGGTCAGCAGGCTGGATGTGACTCAGGAGCACAGAACAATCAGAGTTTTGTCCAAAGAGCCCGATGGCACGCTGGCAGTTTTGAAAGGTTGTGTGATTTAGAACAGAACCTGAAGTGCAAGTTCAAACACCTCACCCAGGCAGGATCGGAGTCGATGAAGAGTCGACAAATGTGGTTTCACAATCTTTACCCGTCTTTAAAAACAGACGGTGCTGGCTAAATAAAATGTCATTGACACAAAAACCCGATTGTAGCAGTCAATATTTTGTGTGCCAAGGTGAGAGGTTGTTATTGAGTGAGCGTTGTTCGTGCGCGGCTGTTCGGTGGTGATGGAACGAGGGCGAAGTATGAGGAGGTCGTCAACAATACTGACTCATCTCAAGATGAGCACTCCCTCTCTCCTGCCTCACTGATAAACACATGATCCCTGTTTTCTCTGTCTCACTCCCACCAAGCGTCTGTGGCGCCCCCTCCCCGTCCAAGCGCCTCGCGGTTTTCCTTCCATCTGTCTTTTCCCGTCGTCCCTGGACCTATCAACAAGATGATTCACAGGCCTGCTCATGTCAGGGGCTAAATGTTTAGTCCTCCAAGCACTTTCTTACACACACACAAAAACACGAGCATGCACACATGTTGTCGGTGATCCAGGCTGACCAAACATGATGATGCTGGAACTTTCCGCCCTCATCAGGCGCAATTCCTTGCAGCGCACAGAAAAAGATAAAAACAGTGTCAACAGGAGTGTCGAGACATTTTGTGCTTATTGTGGATGTCACCATCGTCAAGGACACATGAGAGGATAAGAGCCATGAATCACCCACTGCGTGATTGACAATTATTTTTCTTGGATTATTCTGCTCATCTACAAATAAGTGTCAGGATAACTTCAATTTAATATTTTGACGCATTTCATCAGCAATTTTTAAAAGAAACACGCATAAATTTGTCTGCAGCGATGCGCAACAAATCACACCATCCTGACAGAGAAACTTCTGTGCTGCTGTGCAAAGGCCTTCGAGAATCGATAGTAATCAGCTAATGTTAAAACAAGGCTAAGAAACACAAGAAGCAACGAAACAAGAAGGCCCATTGAAAACTTTTGGCAGGTAAAATCCAGCATTTGCAACGACTGATCATATCTCGCTTTCCTGATCCCTCCAGTCTCGTTGGCAATTTGAACAAGTCAGGTCACCTTCTACGTGATTGCTCACTTTTGGAGACGCTGCCGGAGCGGGCTGAGCAGAACTCTGCTGACGAAAATTAGGTCACACTCTCGACGAGATGTCATCAATCAGCATTTTGAGTGAAGCCAAATGAGCAGACAAGTGACAACAGGTTCATTTCAAGTTCACACACACACACACACACACACACACACACACACACACACACACACACACACACACACACACACACACGCAATATGAGATTCAGCCATTTAAAAACTGAAAGATCGAGTTTTTTCCCTGCAATTTAAAATTGACATTGCCATTTTATAATTCCCATTTAGCTGTTCGGTGTGTCTCCCTTTACTTTTTATGTGTCGTATGATGTCATCCTGGACACGTGCGCTCTAAAATTGATCCACGTCAGCGTGTGACAGATCAGGCCGTCTGGCTGGCTAATGCATTCTGCGAGCATATTGTATTTGTATGTGAGTTGGCGCGTTTGTTTGTTTGATGTGCTTTGCCTTCCATTCCATCGTTTTATTATATTAACTGTGAATATTTAGATTTATTGGAGCAAGATTTTGACCTCTGATGTGCAGATGAGTCTGCGTGTTTCTGGTCCATGAGAGACAGTTAACGACTCACGGATCTGTTTTACTTAGCGAAGAAACTTGTGCCACAATGCCAGTCTTCTTCTGTCTTTCCACTTCTTTATTTATCCCTCGTTTCCCTATTATCCATCTCCCCCTCCTCCCCCCGCACAGCGTGCAAGTCTGCCCTAAATCACTCTTTGACAGAAAGAGGGGAAGGAGAGGGGATGTAGAGTGAGATAAAGGGGGTAGAGAGATAGATAGGGGAAAAATAGAGGGATGAGGGTTTGAGCGTACATGGAATGAACCTATCAATCCAGAGCGCCTATTATCCCGTGTGAAATGCCTCTCGCAAGCAGACGCCTAGTTAGTGCGCCTGTTCAAAATTAATAAAACACCAGCCGAGTCTGGACTGCGACAGGCCTGGTTATTGATTAAGTCATGTCACAGGAATGGAACGCTCTGCCATTAAAAGTAAAAATTATGCAGCACGTTTAGCCATGCCTCTTATTCATATGGAAGATGGTCGCTGGAAGAATGGAAGCCCGCTCCTTTTCCTTTTCTTATACTGTCCAATATGCCACTCTCTTTCTATTGTAAAGGCCTTTTGTTGTATTTAGGGGCCTAATGGCGCGATTCTGTGAGAAAGGAGATGGTTAGCCTGCAAGTATCTGAAAACAGCCAGCGGCAAGACAAAGACAGAGGAGACAAAGAGCAATCGCCTCGTCATATTCGGCAGGGACAAAGCGTACGGTGGAATACGCAGCCCCAGAGACAGTCACACAGACGGAGTACGTTTGAGCTCTAAGAGCATCTAGTGAAAAGAAGCCATTTAATCATGTAACAATTTAAATGATATTATTTTGACACGGAGCCAGATGGCACCGCTCCGCTCGTTTCCATCTCGAAGAGTGATGGAGCGAGCGGGTGAAACAGGGAGGTTGACAGCGGCTCCGAGAGAGGTAATATTAATTTGTTAGGAGTAAGTTGTGAAGGTTCTACTTTAGATGCTCGGTGTCTGTGCTCTAACAAGACAGGAGGCTTCAATTGGCGGGGCCTCCTTCTCCTCGTGGCCCCCGTGGAAGGCTGAGCTCCCCTTTAAAGTCTTTACGTGCTGAGGGAGCTTGGTGAGACAGAGACTGAGAAGGCAGGTGGGGAGTGTCAATAATTTATTGCAAAATGCCTCATGTCAGTGGGGGCAAAAAGAGCTCTAACCCAAAATCCTCAGGCCACCGCAACACTCGGAGCGCAGACTCTCGTTAAATCCAAAAAGGCATACGTGTAGACAGGCAAAGACATATGCAAATGAGCATCGGCACAGACGCCCCCGTGACAAATACGCTCCCCGCAACAAAACATCCTCACTTCAGTCAAAAGGCAGGTCATTAATTTCATGATGCAAAAGCCGAACACTGGGAAATGGAGAGAAAATAATAGCGCGGTGAGTAACAGTGCGCGTCCTCATCCATCCACGCAGCCCCTTAAGAAACCGCTGTTTACGCATTTGAAAGTCTTTTTGTTGTCTTGGTTGTTGTTGTTTCCAAGGCTCCAAAACCATCGGCATCGACCTTTCAGGTGAGGATGGCGGGCCCTTTGTTGCATGATTTATGAGCCAAACTCAGAAGTGAGGCTGCGAGTCACAGATGGACAAATGTGGATCAGGATCCTGTTTGTGTTCTGGATCAGGTCATGTGTCTGTCTCCTCAAACCTCAAATTCTGGCCCAGGAGAGGCAAATATTTCCCCCTGCGGTTATGCAATTAGTGAGACACTCCTTTTTTTGAACCACCCTCATGTCGAAGTATGGAATAGAAGTAGTGCAATTAAGTAATTGTGACCCAAACCATTTCACAGCTCCCTCCTGGTCTCCTTTAGGGCCTTTTCCAATGCTGGAACCCTTTTAAACCACATTTACATGACAACATTGGCAACGGAAGGGAAGGGTTTTTCCTTTGGGTTTTCAAAAGTGCTTTTTGTTCACATGGAGACGTTGTGAAAATGACGCGCGTTCACATGGAGCCGTGATAACAACCGAAAGCGCTGAGAGCAATGCGCATGTGTCGTGCGTCACCGTTGTCACTGTTTACTGAGACCCAAATGACAGTGTTTCCAAAACTTTTCCCGTTGTGGATCCAGGCACTGGCCGTATTCCTCCCTTTTCGTTGTCATGTGAACGGCAGGATTTCCAAAAACCAGGTGTCCCACCAAAATGACCAATATCTCCCTGGAAAAGTGTCGAGGGAACTTTTTGGGTTCCCTGGAATTCTTGAGGGGCTGAGCTGTGCAGCCGCAAGCTTCACATCTTGTGTTTTTCTGTTTCGTGTTTTCGTCATTTGGAAAATAGAGCAAAAGAAGAGTAACTACCCCCCCCCACACACACACACACACATCAGCCTTATTTACATAAATTCTCTGGAATTGTTGTGTGGTGAAAATCTTTTAAATCCAGGTTAATCAATTCCTGGCAATGATCGCTCCTGGAAATATTGGTAAAATAAAAGCTCTTAACCTGAAGTCCTTAGTTTGACTGTGCAGATGTTAATCCCATAATCCCAGATGTTAATCCCATATCTGCACACTCTACAAGTCTGGTTTTAGTTGCACTGTCAAAGGAAGGTGCATGTAATCACAGAATACTCTCACTTCTACTATTATTGCACATTGACAGAGGGAGGAAAGCAGGAGAGAGGGATAACAGAATCACAGAGTCCAATTAATCTGGTAATTGGGGCTATTATTGAACAGATGCTGGGCAATAAATGAAATTTCTCCTCGGGTTGCCTTTCGCTTTGTTTATTTCAACAATTCCCCATCCTTTTAAAGTCTTTGGCAGTTTGGGCTTGTTTTCCCTTTTCCTCTCGGCCAAAGAGCCGGCCGTGGCTAATGGTACGGTGCGTGGCAGACAGTCCGCCCCCTGGCACAGCTCGCTGCAGAAGCGCAGGACTTTAAACTGGCACTGAGCAGTAAAACTTGATAGTTAAATAAAGAGGGACTGCGGGGAGGGATAGAACCCCTTTATGGCCCTCTTCATACACATTGGTGTTTAACTTACTGCGCCTGTGATTCAAATCCCTGTTTGTTTTTCTGGCTTTATCGTTCCCGCTCTTCCTGTGTGCGCATGCATGTACAGTACGCTCCTGCATGTGTCTTCAGGCTGGGTAGTCTTACGGCCCCCTAGATACGAGGCGGAGGGAAGAGTGTTAGAGCTAGGTAGCGACAGAGGGGTAGAGCGGAGGGGGTGGAGGGAGCGTGTGTGAGAGCTGAATCAGCGGGAAGCTTCGCTAATCGCTGCAGCTCATCTGTTAATGGAGTTAATGAAGAATGGGAGCAACCCAAATGCGCTGAGATGAAAGAAGTTCCACCACACTGCCTGGGCTGCTGCTCCCCGTCTCCTCCGCATAGTCCACACAGACACAAAATTTGGACCCAAATCAGGTTTCTGTCCTTTTCGCGGGTGCTGGCGATACGATCCTTTGCTGCACTTCAGCACCTCCTGACGCAAATCCTATTTTTTTTTAACCCACATTGCACCTAAACGCACATGCTGCTGCTTTCACACTTGTCCTGTCCACACTCCCACGCTGACATGCGTACACATTTGCCTACGCCTGTCCTCCGTCCATATGTTTCTTCATTTCACCTCATCATGCGCGCAGGCCCCTACTTTAGCCCCTCTTCCTTCCCCCTGGGGGAAGAAGATACAGTGCGATACCACCATGTTTGCGCAGGAGGTGAAGAGATTCAGTGATGCCATGCAGGCCCCTCGTGCGTCGATCGGTTGGCAGGTCCCCTCAGATACGTGCACAGCCATTGATCACTTGGCTAAGGGTTATCGATCAATCTCTTGGTATCGACACAGCAGTTATTGCTCAGAAGATATACAGGGTTGAATCTCATTCCACTCAATCAAACGTTTGGTGCTTTGAGGCTCTCGTTAGATCTCACAAAATAACCAACACAGGTCTTTAGTTTGGCATCTTTAATTAGGTATCTCATTTATTTGTGCTCAATATTTGTGTTGATCTCTGTATCAGACCAACAAGCGGCAATTACTTTGTATTGTGCATGACAAAAATACAAACACGGGTAATGTAATAAGCTTGTAATCAAAGATTCTACCCCCCCTTCCCCAGTCCCCCCTCTCTGCTGGTTAATCAGCTGTGTAAAGTATCTGATCTGTCTTTCAATTTCCCCCCATTATGACAGGCACTGGTTTGATTAGGCTGTTAATCTTCTGAGATTCGGGGCATTAAAAAAAAGGAGCATCCGTAGTCACATGTGCTAACAGTCACACCTTGCCGAAGGAACATCACGCGCCTGTGGCGTTTTTGTTCTGAATAACCACAACACTGTTCTACACGTTTTTCATGTTCAAGCCATTCAGGCAGTCCTGGCGTGTGCAGGATAAAATTAGTCAATCAAGCATAGAAGACACCCCTCCTATCCTTCCTGTTTCACCTTTTCTGGTTTAACGTACTAACACCGTGAAGGTTTTGACTGAGTTTATAACGCAGTCTTTGTGTTGTGACAAAGTTTGGAGAGGAGGAATATGAAGAAGCAGGTGCAGGTGCATCTAACGTGTGTCCCTTTCTGGGCCATTTCCTTCAAAGACAATAACCCCCATCTTGTTCAACAACTCACCCGGTGGGTAGTAGAGACTGGGTTTAATTGGCTTCCATTTTAATTGCACAGGTGGAAGGAGGGGGATTGCCTTTCCTCGACTTAAGCGTTTTAATGACCTGCCAAAGCCCTGTTTTGGAGGCATTAATGACTGATATTGACATAATCTCTAGATTTTAGATTATAACATCAATGCGGAATAAAAAGGTGGGAAAAAGTGGATGAAGCTTGTTGTTTTCTTGTTAAACCGTCACACATTATGGTTGGAAGCAATTAGCTTCCTGCTATCAGTGCATCACTTTCGGTGGCCTCCACGCTGTTGTGAACAGCTGGTGAAGACTGAGATGGAGATGGAGCAGAATGGTGTTTAATGACTGGGAAAAGGGGAGAAGAGACAGAGAGGGAGAGAGAGAAAGAGAGAGAGGGGGGTGGGCACAGACAGGTATGTTCTTTCTATCAAGAGAGGAGAAAATGGTTAACGGTCTTTTATTCTTTCCTTTGTCTCTGTCTGCCTGCCTGCCTGCCTGCCTGCCTGCCTGCCTGCCTGCCTGCCTGCCTGCCTGCCTGTCTGTCTGTCTGTCTGTCTGTCTGTCTGTCTGTCTGTCTGTCTGTCTGTCTGCCCGCCTTATTACCAATGTGCAGTTGTGCCAGCGTGTCAGTCTCTGCCGTCACTTTAACGTTAATTTGCCACTCGTCACCGTAAATGCTGAGACAGGATCCTTGAAGCTTCAACTCATTGTCAGTGTCTGAAGCCCCGTAAAAAGGCTTCATGTGTCCACCCACTTCACAGCTTGTGAACTTTTGTGGCCTCCTGATTGCTCAACTACTTCTACTTTTTCTCTTTTGAATTCATCCTTATGTTCAACATTGTCAGGATGTTTCTAGAACCTTCAAAAGTAGTGGCTCACATCCAATTCCGTCTACATCCCAGTATATTAAAAAATACATGTGTATTCACGAGTCTAATGTGTCTGAATACTGGGCAGGGTGGGCAGGGTTGAGGACAGTAGAGATCAGGGTTCAGGGGGCCTGAACACATCCGAGTGGAGGGATTCCCCAAGTCCTTGTCTGACAATGGGACAGGAAGGAAGAAGTGTGCTGGCTGGGACAGATGAGAGACAGGACACAGTTACACAGGAGATGAAGCTAGCAGGGAGGAGGTTTGTACTGTAAGTAGAGAGGAGAAGCTGACAAAACCTCCAGATTACAGCATTTATTTGAAAAGAAACCCACAATTTCATGTGAATATATTATAATGTGGAAGCAAACAGGCAGCAATTTCGCAATTAGAATTAAATACGGAGGGGGAAAAATCAGGGGATTTGGCTGCAATTTGAAACAATTGTTTTAACTTATTGAACATAGAATATGTTTCTATCTTTTGTCGTATGAGAAGAATCACTTTTTGTTATGGAAATCAAATATTGTGTCTTCCTGCACCCTTTGGTTTAAAGCTAAATAGAGGAAGGTGTTGTTTCTCTCAGCTGTTGTGTTTGTTCCTAGAATTTAAATCTCAGTACTCAGCTGTGGGTTCGACCTTGACATTTCTCCAAGATTGTGGGTCGGACCCTTAGCTTGATTTCATTATGCTGTAAAAAGCTTTTACTTTCAGTTCGGGGCATCTGGGTGCGAGAGGAGGCAGCAGCCGATCTGGTCCTGCAAAGAACACAGACCGCAAACGCGGCCTTGAGTGGGAGCTGTTGATCGTGCCGTTTATCTAAAGTAGGGAAAAGAACATGTGAGTTACCACAACAGCAGTGAGTCCTGGCGTTTTATTAAGAACAGGAAGTTCAAGAAATGGCTTTTACTTTCTAACCCTTGGCCCTGTTTTCTCTGTTGGAAAAGGAAAAGAAAGGAGGAAAAAAAGGAAGGAAGGGGACACAGATAAAGATTACTTATCTAAATCGTCTTGGCCCTGATCTTACTGTACATTTTTTGACAGTAGTTGCAAAATCATTACTGTGTGTTGACCCCTGAGCCCTCCTTATCCGGCACACAGTCAGCTTCCGCTGCTAAACGCTCGTGGAATCTTCGCAGAGAGTGGAATGGTATAAGATCGTGACAAAGTCACCGTCAGAGACGCCTTTTGATTGGTAAATGGGGAAGTTAGGGTGATGAAATAATGAGTGTGTGTGCATGTGTGTGTTGTGAAAGACCTTTTAGGATGAGGGCATTCAGAGCTTCCCTGCAGCTGGATCCTGTCTGCACTGTTTTTCAGAATTATTAGTGCCTCATGACCTTTGGCACAATTTGTTGTGCTATCAACGTAATGCATTTATGAACGGTGCATTCCGAACACGGCTGAACTCAGGCCAGTGGATTTTATGGAATTAAAAACAATGTCTCCTACTCTGCGGAACCATTTAAAACAGTGTTGTTGCATTGTTGCAAGTGATCTCACACTCATCTTCTAATTTTCTTTCTACACCAAAAAATGAATTTTATGTGTTGTATCAAAACCAGAACCACACTTTTTTGCTAGCAGCTTGGAGCAGGACGGGGTCAGCTGGAACTGGAGCTTCTGACTCCAGGACCGCACATAAAGCGCTGACCAACTCGGACCTGTCTGCTGTGGGAAACAGAGATTTACGCTGCATTAGGGTGACCCCGCTGCCTCCCGGACTGAGGGCCTTGATGAAAAACCAGAAGAGAGAGAGGGAGAGCGAGCGAGGCAGAGATGTGCACGCAGACGCGGGCTCAGATATTGTGACTTACAGCCTGGTTGCTTTCCTCTTCTCTCCCCGCTGCAGGAAGGCTGTTATTATGAAGACCTTCAGTTCTTTTCTTCTTTGTCCCCTCTGTCACGGCCTCCCCGCAGCCCTGTAACTCACACCGATGTCAAAACAAACATACTGATAAACAGGCAAACATGTGCGTGCACACACACACACACACACACACTTACCCACACACACACACAGCTGAGACATGAACCCCCCCACCGCCACCGCCACCACCACCTTCCTCCTCCTCCTCCTCCTCCTCCCTAACGCTGGCGTCCCCCACATTGCCGCCAATATTTCTCAGGAGCTCTCGGCCACCAGCCCTTCATGAATTTTTATTAAACAAAACTCTAAGCAGATTGATTTCACACCGGCTGCTTTATTGCATTTTTATTTAATTCTTATTCTCTCTCAGATGCTCCCTTGCTCCTCCTTGTCCTCGGTTTCACTGCTTCATCCTTTCTTTCACCTCTTCTTTCCTTCCTGATGCTTATCCTACTTCCTCCCCCCATTTCCTGCCTTTTTTATCCTCTCACTCTCTCTCTCTCTCTCTCTTACACTGTCCTCTTTTCCCCCATTCTCTCTTGTCTGCCTTTCATTCGCTCAATTTCCTCAAGCCTCATTTTCCTGCCAGTCCAGATTTATGTTCCTGGATTTGTGGCCTTAGAAGGGATGCGGTTGGTGGGCTGATGAGTTTTGTTTTGACCGTGTGTGCGTGTGTGCATTTGTGAGTGTGTGAGTGTGTGTGTGTAGACTGGATGTGTTGATTTCTATAATATTACTGTCCCTTACTGTGCTGTATATGTCCAAGTGCCTTCTTTGAGTCCATTATATTAATTTTGTCCAATTTTTAAACGTTGTTTCCTTCACATAATGATGAAGACTTGACTTTTTGGATTAAGCCAGAAGTAGTTTTTCCCAGCTCACTCACAACTTTTAGCATGTGTCCATTTTTCCGTCCACACTGACATGGTTTGTAGATATTTGACATTCACTCTGAGATGATTTGCTAATTTTCCTTCCCTCAGGCACAGTTATGGAAGTGATGCTCAAGTGTTATCTCTCCTGTGGTTATTCTGTGGTGTGTGTGTGTGTGTTTGTGTACAGTAGAAGTGATGAGGCCGAGTGGGGCTCCTGCTGGGTGTAATGAGGCCCCCTGCAGCTCCACGCCGCTTCGCCAATCCCCCTCTGTCGCTCTCTGCCCAGCACGTGTTTACACACCGCCATGCCTGTTTAACTAAACCACACACAGACTTTTCCCCTAAATATCTATTTTAATTGTTTATTATCTTTCTCATTGAGCCCTAGTCTTCCTCAATCTGCCCCCTTTGCTCCTCCTCGCCTGGCTCCTCTTGCGCCTCAGCAGGAATTGTGTGTAATTGGGCTGTTGTCAACAGCACATTGACCCGGATTAGCACCGTAGTTACTTAGGGCTGGCACAGATTGACCCCGCAGAAATCAGGCCAATAGGTCACGATGTAAAAACACCGGTGCTCCGTCACAACCAGTAAGTGTGTTTGTCATCGCATTTACTCCAAACACATGTTTTTAGGATTGGGGATGAGGGTTCGGGTTAGGAGCTGGGTAATGTATCGTGTCTATGGAAGTCTACGACAGATAGAAATGTGAGAGTGTGTGTTTGTGTGTAAGAATTGCAGCAAAATTGTCTCCCAGGGGTTGATGTGTGCCCATCACATGTTCTATTTTAAGGTTATCTCTGCGCATTCCTCACCATCTCGGCTTTATGCGTGGTCAATCCGTCCCATCAACAGCATTCGAGTGGGGGTGGGGGGGTCAACAGGTGCGTCGCAGATGCTGCTGAGCGTAAAGAGGCGTCGTAGATCAGGCGAGGCAGCCCTGAGGTGACCGACTGTCACACAGCCGCGTCTCTGTTGTGTCTCCTCCTGCAGCTATCTGCTTCTTCTGCTCAGAGGAGCTGTTTCTCCTTAAACGCTCGGCCTTGAACTCGTGCACAGGCCTGATATGAACCAACTGGCCCTGACGTGCACTCAGGCAACACTATGTTTTAGTAAAGGACTTTGAGTTTTTTGGCTGCGCTAATGGAAATATAACATACTTGTTTTTTTTCTCTTCCTTTGATGAAATCTCAGCGGTCAAGGGCATCTCTGCTCATTTTGTCTTCCATTTTCCTGGCGTTTGCTCTGTGTGTCTCCACAGGCTTTTCTGAGCCCCAGATGCGCCATCCTGCCCTTGTCTACCTACCTTTGTTTCTCAACAGAGTCACTTTTATTGCCGCCTAGAGGCAGATGGAGCTAAGTTAAAATAATTGTGAGTGTAAGGATAGGTATGGAAATGAGCCCTCTCTCGCTATACTCAACAATATCCCAGGCACCCCCCCATCCTGAAAATAGAGAGAGGGGGATAGGAGACGGGGTCTGCCATTGTTCTTTCTGCCCAGTTTTGTGAGAAATTAATTAATTATGAATGAGTAAGGGAGGTAAGAAAAGGGGTTTTGGGTTCTCTCGGTGTTAACATAATTACAATACTGTCTTTTTTTAAAATGAAGGAATGGGGGGGCATTTCTCCCGACTCTCAAATGGGTTTTTATCGTCTTCAATTTGTAAAAGAAAAGCTGATAAAAGACTTTATAATGCTTTAATTTGGCATCGATTTGCATGAATCTCCCTCCATAATTATCAGCTTACTCCTCCCACCTCGGATAACGAAACAGTAGATTCTGATAAGAGAGAGAGTGTGTGAGTCTGAATGTGTGTAAGTGTGTGTGTGCATGCGCGCGCGCGTGTGTGTGTGGGGGGGTATCTCCTGCTCTCAATCTCCCATTTTCTATTTCCATATCTCATCCTTCTGTCTTTCATTGGGAGAGGCGTGGAGCGAGTGATGGCAGTGGCAGGGAGTGGGAACAGAAAAATCCTAAATCAAAGCACTCAATTATAGGACCGCAGTAATTATGGGAGCCCTTGAATTGAAGTGCTCTCGGAGGAGAGATGGATAGATATATGGATGATGCACGAGGGGTGGGACAGATAGGTAAATAAATGAATATGCCACACAGAAATACAATGTAGCTCCGGGGCCCGGGACGACATAAATACACATATTAATCGATAGGTCGCAAACCATCCCAATGCAATTAAAAGGGTATTGAGTGAAGTAGGCCACACATGGGTTTAGGGATGTGCTTTGCAGGCTGCAGTGGGTCAGGGACCTGACCTGGAGGAGGGTTAAAGCCCCCTTGGCCCTCACTAGCCTCTGGCCTGTGTGCATTGAAACGCTAAGGGTCAGTCTATAAAGGGACCACAGTCTCTGTGGGGCCTTTTACTGGTCAATAACAGTGAATGAGTTCTATCAACTACCACTGTGAAACTCCAGTGCTGGTGTCACAACAGCGCACCGAGCGCAACTCCTGCATGGAGGTTTTTGTCATTCCTCTGAAACACACTCATCACAACGGTCATTTGTCTTTAAATACGTGCGTTGACTCCAGTCTCTGGCCAGCGTGTGTGGGTGCATATGTGCTGGGACATCAGTGCCAGCACGCTATTGACAGGCTCCAGATCCATCCTCCCATTATCACATACAGGAAGTCTGTCACGAGCCCGCCGCTGTGCCAGAGCTCATTTGGATTGGATATGAAATTTACCACAGATGTTCTCCTCTGCTAAGCAGGCCCGGCTGCCAGGGACTACAAATAAAACGCTCGTCTCCAGCGCGTATAAAAACAGCCAGTGCAGTTGTCTGTTTGCAATGATCATCATTAGCGAGGCAGATGAAAATCAGAGCACTTCAATCAAAGTTCATCAGGTTCTAGGATTACTAGCACTTTAGTTCAATTGTTCGCGGATACCTCTTGCTTCACTCACACGCTCGAGACCGTCGTGCTTTTGATCACTTTTATTTCACACATGTTGTCTGTGTTAGGGTCCGTGATAAAAGGGATAAGCGGGCGCAGGCCCTGGTGTTCTGACAGCAGCCTGTGCGTGATTAACGCTCCGCAGTGTGGTCCAATGGTGCAGCAGCACGAGTGACACAGCAGCCTGCTAATCTACTGGCGTCTGTCTCCACTGGTGAAATGTCAATCTCTGTGGAAGGTCAGTGGCCTTCGCGTGCACATTAGCACGTTTCAATTGTCTTTCCTCAGAATTGGCCGGTATACACGCTCACACTCTTCTGGGAGCCATCTTAGCATTTACAAATATATCAGACATTAAGTAGATTTGTCAAATATGGTTATTATCAAGCCAGAGTGTTGCAGTTTGTGGTTTTTGTCTCAGCTTTGAACAGAAATGAAAGTGACATTTTCAAATGAAATGCTAACCACAGAGTTGATAGATCTTTAGGAATGATGTGCACTGTGTGCCAGAGGTGGTGGTGGTGGTGGTGGTGGTGGTGGCAGGCCTGCCAGCACTGAACTGACTTCCCATTTAAGCAAAACACCTTTTTCTAAATGAGGTGATTAACACAAGCCCTTTCTTTGGACGTGTCTCGGCAAAACAAGTCACTTATCCAAAACCTGATCTATGGCTGTGTTCTAGGATCCACTCAGCAGTCTGCATTGGATCTGTGCTGCCTCACTGATTGGCCTTTTTAAAAATAGCCTGCATCAACTCTTTTGGGAGAAGCCCTGAACATGCATTCAAACGTGCTGACGTAACTGCTTTAAAACACGGTTGTAATGTAACCTTGTTCGGAGACAAACTACAGAATCAACCGTAACGCGATTACAGGACAGGCAATGCTGTTTGCAGGACCTGCATGTTTAAACTGACTGTTTAGCATCCGTGCTAATGTAAAGCACAGAAAGATCCACAAACGGTGGTGATTGATACCTGTCTCTGACCTCTGCACCTTAACATGCCAAAAAGGGGTTTCGCCTAATTATCACGTACACACTGATTGATTGATTGATTGTTTTTTTTAAAAGACTCTTTTTCTTAGGGAATGTTTGTCTTCTCTCCCTTACTCTTATTCCATTCCATGACCGCTCATCTTTATGCGTGTCTCTTTATCAGGCTCCATCTCCTTGTTCCGTCTCTTTCTCATTCGCTCGTCAAGCTCTTTCTCCTTGTTCTCCAGTCTGTTGCTGATTGTCTTCTTTAGGCGGAGGGTCTCAGTCTGCCGGGCTCGTCAAGGACAGGTAATTTTTTAATCTTCCCTCCATCTCCCTGCTTTTTTACCCCATTCTCTGCTAAAATATTTCATATTCTAATCGGCACCGGGATGTTAAAGCATTTCTATAGATCCATCAAACTCACCAACAATCCCAGTTTGTTTAATTCTTTCCCTTTGCCCGGAATGATTTTACATTTTCCTCTTACTTCAATTTCCTCTTTTCCTTCCCCCTTCTTACCCCCCCACCCCCACCCCCTTTTCTTTTCTTCATTCTTTGCCTGGAGGTTAGTGCTAAACGTGCATCATTCAGCGAAAAACAAAAGGAGTGAATTGATTGGGTTATCAGCTGCTGCTCTGGTGGACCCTTTGATCAGACCTGAAAAGCGGCGCTACACGTCAGAATTCTGCTTCAACAGCTCTTTCTGAGTTTTACAATCGCTACACGCCACGGTCACATCCAAACTTTCCCCCTCCCGCTCCCCCACCAAGCAGTCTTGAGGTTAGGGCCTGTGGCAACGAACATTTCCGCACCTCCTTTTTTGCGTTTTCACCGCTGAAGAGAGATTAGGGAGACGTGCTGCTTCGCAAGTCAAGTGTCAGAACTGATGTCCTTAGACCAGGCTGGGGTGACAAACATCGCCCACGCATGACCCGGCCCGCGACCTGCACATGTCAAATCCTGCAGATTTAGCTTGAAAATTAACCTCGAACTGAGGGTGAAAAAAATTTCTTGGATAACAAAAACCTTGCAAGAATAAGTCCGCGGGCCACAGCGGGCCGGCGCTGTTTACTCTGCTCCACTTTTCTCAGGCTCTGTCATAACCTGGAAGGTCAAAGACAACAATAGAGATTCTGACCTGATGAGAGACAGGATTTCTCCAGATTAGATTAATGTGCACCGTATTACGGTAAATGCACACTTGAGGAAACCACTCTGGTAAAACAATGAGACAGGGCCTTGCAAAAAATAGAGGAAGTTCATTTGAAAAAAAAAAAAAAGTCAGGATTTCAGATAAAGCTCACATACATGCACACAGGCCGAGGCACGCTTGCCCTAAAACAATAGAAGAGTTTGTTTCTCTCTGCAGGGAGTCCGAGGGTCTCCGGTCCCGAGCCGTCACCTCGCTTCCTCAGTAATTGGCTGGCTGGTACTTAAGGCCAACAGCTTTTAATAAGCAATAGAGGCAGGAGCCAAACTGACAATAACTGCTGCCTTACATCAATTATTGGATACATATCCATCACTCGCTGACTTATATGTGACCCCAGGCACCTGCCAGCTGAGGTATTGACTAGCCAACTCTCCCCAGTGCATGTGACAAGTTCCATTTGCAATCACATTTATTAAACGGCTGTTAGAATGAGTGAAGGTTTGGGCCGGCCCATGTTGCTGTGGCAGCTTTAGATTTTATTAATCTGAAAGCCTCCCTTGAATGGATGAATGTCTGGAGTGCGTAGCTTTAATGTGGTTTCTCAGACTCCGGCCCACCTCTGAGTGCTGCGCGGTAACCAGGCGCTCACCAGCTGGTTGTGAGTTGCTCTTGATAAATCTCTCCAGTAAAAAAAACCCAGCAGCCCGCAAGGAGTCTAAACCAAATGTGTCGATACAGCGCCTTGTCTTTCCATAATTGTGTACAGTAAATGGATATTTTTCACTTTTATTGCCGTCTCCTCGCCAACAGAGAGAGTGCAAGTCAAGCAACAATATAACTTTTGGCTGTAACACCACTTCCCTTTAAGAGGATAAAATCATGAGTTTGCAGCTCAGTGTGTTTTCTTTTATGAATGTATTTCATGACTTGTTAACATGAATGGCTCCATTATCTTTATTAGCATTTGTAAACTTTTGTTTGTCCGGCTACCTTACGGTTTTGGAACAAAGAAAAAGAGCAGGAACAGTGAAGAGCTACTAAAATGCGGTGTCTTCTTTTTTTTTCTTCTAGTCTTGCTTCCCTCTGCACCGTTGTCCCATTGAGTTATGTCTCTCTTAATTGGCTTCAGTGGCGCTTAAAGCAAACAGTTTAAATAAGTAAAAGGCACTTGGATGATGAAGCAGCGCTTTGCAATTATTGGAACCACATCAGTCAGGAAGGTGCTGTGCGCTGGAGCTGTTTTCCCTCTCTCCTCTCACCGTCAAACCCTCCCTGTGTGGGTTTTTGGTGGGAAAGCAGCAGAGTGGAGTAAGACAGGCTGAAGTCGTACGTGCTCCCATGTATGTGTTTACAGCTGAGAGATGGAGTCAGTTTAGAGCTGAGCTAGCGCGATGGGGGAGTGATAGGCAGCCCACAGGTACGGTATCCATTATCTAATGACTGTGCAGTTTAATCACGTGTCTTGCTGACATGTTTATAAGGCTGAACTTTGCAGCACTATTAGAGATGGAGATAAGAGAGGGCCGCGGCCCCCGTCTCGGGGCCCCGGGGCAGTCCCGGCCCTTTAGCTCCTCTCACACACCTATTATATGCTAATTACAACCATTCCTAAACCACGCTTACAAGGAGTTAATTTAGTGGGCCATTACACCAGTCTATATTTCAGGATGCTGTGCATAGCAGGGCCCTCATGGGGCATCAGGAGGGGTGTAGAAGCGAGGATGGGAAGTGGTAGGAATAGAATGGGAAGTGTTTCATCTGATGAGGAAATGGGGGGAGAAAGGAAACATGTAGGATACATTATATAGTGTCATTATTATAATGTATTTGTTGTATTTAATGTTTGGGTATTGTAGCTATCAAAAGTATCAAGATAATATAATTAGTGAAAATTAGCACGTAATTATCATATAATAAGCCATGTCAAATGCACATTCCACTGAACAGCCGTCATGTTGCAGTTTACAGCCAGGAAATTTTAAATCTGAACGATGTCCCAGATTAGTTTGTGACATTTAGAGCAAAGGGATGGCACGATTTGCTGCCAGCTGATTTTCCGGGGAGCTGCAGAGCGATGGGACATGAAATCAAAGGGCGAAGGGAAAGTAGCAGTTAAGAAATTCATCTGGGATGGGGATGGGGGGGGGGGGGAGTGCAAGGGAAAAGGAGTGTGGTGGAGATGGCAGGAGAGGGGGGTGAGTCAGATAAATGTGATAAAGTGATGATATGAAAGCAGGTCCCTGCTCTGGGGGGCAATTAAATAAGGTTCTTCTTATCTCTCTTAGTGACACTGGCACAACATCCCAGGTACCAAAGACACATGTTCATCCCACCCACTGTATGCTGGGTATCTATATGTCTGCAGGCATAAGACGAGAGCTCAGTGTGTGTGTGTGTGTGTGTTTATTTGAGGCTCTATTGTGGGTCTACCTCCAGGAGGCTATAACTCCATCACCTCCCCGCCTATCGACTCCCTCTGAGGGGGATCAATACTGGAATGATGGCCCTCCTATGTCTTCCCCATCCATCCGCTGGGCCATTGAGTGTATGTTAATGTTATGAATTATCGAGAGAACAGTTACTATCGATTGGCTGAGGATTATTGGTGGCACGTGTGGCGGGGTGGAGGGGCCGAGGTGAGCCTGGGGAATGGTGGACCAGAAGGTAAGGACAGGTCAAAATCCTGCCGAATGGTTTAAGTATCTACTCAGACCCCTGACCCCTATAGCAGCCAGGTCAGAGGTTTCCTGGAGGTCAGCGCTGACTCTTTGATGCCTTCAGACCCCACGCCTGACCCCTTCACCCACCACACAAGCACAGTGTTGTTCCACTCAGACCCACATTTTTCTCAATCTCTCGCACTCTCTGCAGTTTCCTGAGTAGATCGTAGCCCGCTGCGCGATTGTTTACAATAGCATGCATTAGTCAGATATGAGAAGCAGATATCTGAGACAGATTATTTATGTTAAGGGCAGAGACCTCAAGTCTCGTAGAAGGACAGGTTGTCCTTTATTATTCAGGAATAGTTTTCTCTCTCTTTGTCTCTCTGCTCCGTTTTCCTATGAATGATGCATGACTGGGAGAGGGGGGAGGGGGTGGGGAGATGGAGAGGGGGGAGATTAAAGTCTGTACAACTGATACTGTCAAAACACAGGCCTCCGCCCTCTGAGAGGCACATAAACAGTCTGACCCGCACTGCATTCACAGACACACACATAATCATACTTACATGCACTCGTTACGTCCAGTTTGGTTTGGAAACGCCAACAGATCTCACAGAGCTTGGGGGAGAACTGGGAAAAAAGGACTTTCCCAGTTCCTGAGCTCATTCAGATCCAGGAAATTTTGCAGATAGAGATAAGTACTGTACCACCACAGTGGTGCTGAAAGACTGAAGGTTTTATTCCACCACTGTTTTACATAAAGACGATGAAAACGGCCTCACATTTCCCACGACTGCGGCTGCTGTAAGTCATGTGAGAATCAGTTCAGGCAGCAATTGTCAGCTCTTTCAGGCTAGCCACGTGCGCTAACTCCCCTGGAAGAATCCTTTGAAGAATTTGATTGGAATATTGATATTTATTTATTTCGACTCAGGTTTCACTAACACTAACGGGCCATTTCCCTAAAACTGTAACACCGTGTGTGCCGATGCATGAGGTGAATTAATGATGAAGCTCATGAGCGCTGATAAAAAGTCTGGACTGAAACGTGCCCGTGGCCTGCTTGTCGGCCGGATAATGTTTCCAGTCCATATCCCCAAAGGTTTCATCCGCAGTTAACAATCTGCACACTAATGCATGTTTCATTGCAGGCGGATGAGCAGGAGTGCACGGAGTGCTCCAACTGGGCCTGCAGTTTCAGCCAGACTGCAACTACAATAGAAAACATGATGCATTGGTTTCAAAAGAATATATGATGACCAATAATGGAATTATCTAGAACATATCCATGGAGTTTATGCTTAAAGCATTCTCTACTTTAGAGCAGTCTCCATTCTGTGCCTATAGACATTTATTTACTGGCAATTGATCCCACGTCTAAGTGTTAGTCATAAATTAACAGTCCGGCGCTCCCCACCTACTCCTGGCTCTGTTCTCATCAGGCACATGGGATTATTACGCTTCACAACACACATATACGACTCAGTGCTTAATCCGAGCTGTGACTCACTCATCTCCTGCTGTAAATATGATCTCTTTCACACAGAAATGCAGTCGCAGATGATGCTCAAAGGCAAACCTGTGGACGGATGGGAAAAAGTAGCATTTGGCCACTCAAAGGAGTGGTTAAATTGGCTCTTGGTCAGTGGCATTGTGTTGGTTTTAGTGGTGGAATCAGGAACACCAGGAAAAAAGAAATCTAAGAAAACCCCTTAAAGAACAAGCAAACTCTATACTGACAGGTTTCATGTTCAGAGTGGCTCCAGCAACCCCCACAAAGCTAATGAGAAATTAGTTTATATACGACAAATGGTTGGATCATTAATGAATTAATCATTAACTAGTCTCAGAAGTATAGTCAGTGTCATGTTTCTGTACTCTATCAGGACAAAGTCAAGTTGTTGCTTCAACATTTGCTGTTAATTTGAAACTAATAAAAAAAGGAGACAGATCTCAGAATGAAACAATCAGATTGGAGCTAAAACCTGAGAGGTTCCACTCAGAAAAGAGTGAACCAGTGGGGCTGCATCCAAGCAGATTAATAAATTAAACAGCATTGATCTCCTCTCTGTACCAAACCCGGTCCCGGGCCGTGTGGTGGGCCAGGGGCCGTGCGTAAAGGCCTACCCAGGCTCAGTTAACCGTCTCCTGGGTGAAAGAATCTGAGCTCCCCCATCCCACCTGTTCCTGGAAAGAGATCACCGCAGTATTCACAGTGATCATTTACCCCGGCTACGGTGCCCAAGTGATGCTAATCAGTGTGTGGTCTGAAAGTTTGGCAGCGGCGTAGATCTCATGTACATTCATCGCAGCTCAAACGGACATTATTTCTTCCTGCTTGCCAGCACAAACAGAGTAATATCAGGGCTCAGATCTAGTTAGTTCATGACATTTCCAATAAAATGTAACTAACTAGTGAATAACATCGAGATGGACTTTAAATAAGTTCATAAATAATGAACTGGAGGGCGTGAGGATTCAACAGGGGGGGTCCCTAAATCATAGCTTCCATGTGCAAGCACATATATCAGCATCTGGCTATAAAGCCTGTCCTTTAGGGCGGGGAGTAGTGGGAATAGTTGACTCCTGTCTTCTGATAGAGAGCCCTATATCATTCAGTCCCCGGCTCTGCCAGTCTCCCACACTCTCACACCCTCGTAAATGTCACCTGTTAATCTAGCCTCAAGTGCGGCTCCGTGCTTTCAGCCATCAACAACCGCAGCTACAGAGAGCGACGCTCAGAGGCATCCAGCATTAGGAAGAAAACGTTTTGGTGAAAGGCACAAACTGTGCGTTCTCATGTGCTCGCGGTGTGCGATAAATCCCCAAGAAAAAAAGAATTACAGCACTAAAACTAGTAGAGACAGAGAGAGAGCGAGAGAGAGGGGAAAGCATGTGTGGGCTCATTCACATACTCAAATCAGGTCGCTGACAGGTATGTCCTGTCTCCTCTATGTCTAACTGAGCCGTCCCGTTCCAGGCTGCACAGCTCGGCGTCCCTCTGAAGTCTGAAAACAGATTGTTCTGAAAAAAGAAAACTGGCAAAAGATACTGTTTAGCACAAGAACACGGCTTGCACCGCATCTAGATCACATTTCAGATATTTACATTTCACATTACGAAACCATTTTCTGGAACTAATTAATTTGGCAGCGCATCACTGCACATTCCAAAAAGAATGCAAATGATCTGTAGGGGCACAGAAAACTATCCAATGAGACAAAATAAATGGTTAGCCGTGCATTCGGCACCAGCCCAAGTGGCTGTTTAGCTTTTGAAAAATAAGAACTCAAGAAAAAACATAAGAAGGAATTTTTTGATTTGAAGTGGTCAGACCGTGTTTAAGCAGCAAGGAACTGCTGTGAAGTCAAAAATGTCAAATGTCCATTGCTAATATGAGTGCAGGTATAAATTTTGACCCAGCAAATTTGTAGCGTGAGGAGTTCTGTCTCTCGGGAGGGACTGGGTGTAGATCTGCTGCGTTGAAAAGGGGCCAGCGGTGCTTTGGGACACCTGTCAGAATAGCCGCCACAAGCCCCCTTGGGGAGGCCTTTCAGAGCAGAACCTCGCGCAGGGATTAGCTGTCATGTCTTGCATGGGAACGCCTTAATTTGACCGTCAAAAGGACATACGGGGCCCAGCTAAAACTGTCACCTCTATATCTTTACAAGGCAGGAGAGTGACTTTAAACCTCAACCGCACTTTCTGTCTTGAAGACTATGTTGTTTTCTTCTTTTAGTGACTGATACATTATTGAAAATGCATGTTTGTCCCCCTCTTCCGATCAAGTAGTTTGATTAAATTGATACAAATTAAGGTGGGGGTGAAGCGGCTGCTCAGATATCCATCGGTTGTACGTGCGCGCGTGTTGCTGTAGCTCCAGGACTGTTGTGAAGCTGCTCTTGTCTCATTAGCATGTCAATTGACTCCATCTATCTGCTTTGCACATGAAAGAGCCAGCATGTGTAGGAGGACAGGAGAAAGAAAGGAGGGCTGCGGATGGCGGAATATTTATCTCCACCTTGTTGGAATTTGTATTGTATAAGCAATGGCGGTATTTCACTCGTTCACCCACTTGGCGTCCACATAAGCTGTTTTTGAATATGCGCCGATTTCATGTCATTTTTCAATCACAAAGAAAACAAGACATTGAACCTTTTATTCATCAACGTCAGTTCAAATTCTTCATAAATGACCCCCAAAACCCGGCGGACGGGAGAGCAGCTCGCTCGCCGAACTTCCAGTCCACCTCTGCTGAAAATCTTGCTTATTGTTGTTGCAGCATCCAGATGTGCAACATGTTGGCGACAAAATCAGATCCTATCACCTCATGTAAAGATGGCGCCAACATACAGTATGTGAGTTCACACTCAGCCTTATGCTCATAACTGCAAAACTCGTGTGTGGCAACACTTCTCTTTCTGTCTCTGCGTGCATGTGTCTTCACAGCAATTATGAGTACCATAACTAAGTTTAAAAGTCCAAATCACATCCAACTGCTGTGAAGTAAACACATAAGAAGTAAACAAACACGCAACGCACAGAGACAACACACAGGCTGTTGCCCCTGCTGCTGAGAGGAAGAGGAGGGGGCGATGAAATGAAAGATGGAGGAGGGTGAGAAAGAGGCCTTAGGGGAGGGCAAACAGCAGGCCTGTTTATGTCTGATGAGCACACGCGCACACACACACACACACACACACAGGCATCATAACTGTTCTTTTATTTTGTACCTGTTGCACACGCTGCATCAGTGTTGTCAGGCATATTTAAACATTCACAGTTTGGGTGTCTGCACACACATAAACAGCTGGGATACTGTTAGAGTTTTTCTTTAATTGATATTTCGAAATCACAAATGTTACACTGGCGTTTATCCCGAGGAGCCGCGGCTGCTATGTATCTGCAGTGTGCAGATACATGCTGCTTTTGCTTTGGAGTGACCTGCTTCAAAAACACCTGCTCAAAAGCAAAATCGAGACAAAAACAGGTTTCAAATCGACTTGTTTTCTTAGCTGGGCCCATCAAGCTGTGGTGGGTGTGAGTGCAGGTTTTCCTGTATGCTAAACCAATTTACAGACACTTGAACCACTGACTTGGTGCACAAATCACCTGATAGCTCAGATTTACTGAACAGGCTCTAAAACTTAAGGTGGAACAAACCATTGGAACAACCTTACGCAGTTACAAGTGAGCACTGACCAGGAAGAAGAAAGAATGAAGAAAACCCATCGGGGATCCAAGAGAGAAAGTGGAATTCTAACCCCTGCAGTTGATAAAATAGTAAAATCAATGTGATGTATAATCCTCTAAACGTCTATTAAGAAGTGCTTATGCTAACTGCTCATTGTCCGCTGAGACATTTTCCAATATTGCGCTCTACGTCTTATCCTCTTTGTTTATTGGATAGGCCAGTAAACAAGCAAAGGTCACCAGCTAATGACCCCAGACATAAGTTTTCAGGTGGACCAGAGTTATAATGAGCTTTCCCAAAAATATCCATGATAATGGGATAAAAGGTGACCACTTATCGGTGATATCAAATAATGATGCCTAGCTCCTGTAGTACAGAAACCTTAGGAACAACAGACCTTAGTAAGAATGCAATATATCTCCTATTAATGTGTAAATTTCAGCAGCGAAAGACTACAATCCATTTCTGCTTTGACTAAAGCTCTCTTTGGAGCTGTGCAGTTCCTCCAGGAATATTTGTTCCATCAGGAAGTGTCTCACATCCCGCAGAGATTCTGTCATACAGGAACTGTGGCACACTGGCCTCAATACATGAGGGAATCTTGGCAGTCACAGGATGAGCTTTCTTATTCTCATCCATGTGGATTCCCAGCAGTCCTCGGAGAGCTGCTGTTTCCAGTCTTCAGCGGGATTGGGACAGGCCAGAGGGTAAAAGAGGCAATTAGAGGGAGTTAGAGGCAGAGGGGAGAGGAAGAATGTGGAAGTAGGGTGGGACGACAGGGATCCGAGGTGCTGGGATTCTACCTCCTGTACGGGGAGACGGGTAAACGACTGGTTCATCCATGTGACTGAAAGTGTTTGGCTTCCTCGTCACCACTTCTTACTTCCTGGGCACTGTGGTTGAAATCAGGGAAACGTCAAACTCTTACCTCCGTATCATCCTGTACTGCCCGTATCTGCTCCGTCAATCACCTCATCAGTTACCGTCCCTCTCAATTTAATTTCAACAAATTCGCTGAATTAATTATAGAAATAGTAGCATTATTGTTATTGGACTCAAGAACTCGGCAGTAATTCAAATTTATGGATATTACAGATGGATGTTAGAACAAGCAAGCACTCTTTTCTAATTCAGAGCGCTCTAATTCAGTCAACAGAAACCCTCAGATTCATTAGTCTTATTATGCTACGTTTACAGGAGTGTTTTGCATTGTCTGATCAACACTGAAAGCTTCCATACAGCTATGGATGTATGGAAACAGTCGGCATATGGGCAGAAATGTGGCATTTCACTGACAGCGGCAGGTGGAGGAGTAAACTACAACTGCTTGTTTGGATATTTGACCCAAGGTTAAACTGTCTGCTGAAGCTGCTTGAGTTGGGACCAACTACTGGGTTAAAGAGAATCCGTTAGAGTGGACGTATATTTCTTCAGCCCGACGAGCACGCGTGGGTGTTGAGGAGACTGTCGGGGTGGGACTCAACGAGTTCAAATTAGAAACATGTGTACGCATCTTTGCTCCCGATGGCTGAAGCGGCTGAAAACGGAGCGGGGCTGTGATGTGGATGAAGGGACGCAGCGCCAGAGGGTGATTCATTTGGAGTAGTCATGAGTGCTTTTGGGACCACTCACCTTTTACTCACCGAGTGTTTACACTGTGAGACCCAGACACATTCTCCGTTCTGCAAAGTCAAATGTGAAACAGAAAACTTGATTTGACATCAGGGAGTGTAAGGATTCTGTTGAGCCTGCTTCCTGGACTGGGCTGTACCTCTTCCTGTAAAACTCGTGTCTTCCCCTAAATACAAGCTTTGATTTAAAAAGAGAAAAAAAAGGAAAAAGGCCTCTCATGGCAGGAGGCAGCTGCTGTGTGGTTGGACGCTGTTTGTTCTATGCTAATCTTTGAAAGTCCACACTTTAGAAAGCTTATGAACTTAAAAGAACTGCCACACACACACACACACACACACACACACACACATGCATGAGGTCTTTCGGTTGACTTTCCGTAACCTTTAGCCAACCTCTATTAATTCCTTACTGTCATACCTGCAGCAGGGACTAGCTTATTCATACTCAGAATGAGCAGCGCCGCAGAACACACGCCACTCTCGTTCACTTCTCTCATTACTCAGAGCACAACTCCACATTTGAGTCAAGCGGATTGCCAGGCACCATGTTGGAGTCATCCGTCCCTGCGTCCAGTTTAGAGGATTTCACACTCATAGGTGTGGGATTTTACTGGTTTAATCCCAGTAGACTTTCAGGCTCTGATCTAATGTTTATCTGACCCCCATCGCCATCATCTTTCCCCGCCTTTTTCACTTTCCCCCAACTTTTGAAGTCCGTTTGAAGACAGTTTGAAGTGACCAGAGTAGTCATTATGATGTAATCGGCATGAGTCAACAGGTAGGCGCTGCAGCCTTCCAGCTGAGTCGGCGTTCTTCGCCCGTGGCGGGCTGAGAAGCTGCTCACATGACCCGCGGCTAAAGCCAGCACATCTGCTACATCCAGCAGTGCTCAGCATCTCTCTGTTTGATCCTGTGGACCCTCCCGTTATTTTAATTTCCTTGATTAACTCGCGTTTCCTCACAGTCTGTCTAAATGACGGGTTGAGTTTCAGTTGTGCAGCTGCAGATTTGCAGTGTTTGTTATTCTGTCTTGGGGTCTTTCCAAATCCACATCGGACTAAATGAGTCGGAGAGCTGCGGCAGTTGTGTTGTAATCCTGACTGTCACAAACACAGCCGATACTTTATCGTGTGTGTAGGAGAGAAATTGCACAATGACGGGCAGCCATGTGTGTGTGTGAGTGTGTGTGTGTACTGATGAGGGTCTTACTGACACCTAAATGTGGACAAAAACATGTCACACCGCACTGAAATCCCCCTCTACTCTGGCATTTTCCATAAACAAAATGTATTTTTCTCTGCCACTGACCAAACATTCCCCAACAGGCCGCACTGTGCCGAGCCCCCTGTTATAATCAAAAGCATGCTCAGAGTAATTTAATGTGACAATTTTAGCCGTAATTTATTCAGCAAAACATCAACCCCTGCGATGAAACTTAAGAGGTGATCTATGGCGCTTCCAGTCAATTTTAACGCATATTATGTCATCTTATATGGAAAGCAACGACCTTGGCTCCGAGCTGCCGATGACACACTGGCGTTAATGATGATTCAGGAGGAAAGATGATTCAGTGGTAACATCTGGTTCGGTTCTTTACATTTGACACAAATTCACCCCACTGTTTCAGCAGAAGTGTTTTCCATCTCATCTCCCTTTTTTGGGGGGCTTTTTTTTTACGTGCTTCTTCCCAGAATAACATCCCAGCTCAACAAGATGCTGAGGTGACCCTTTGAGCGACACCAAGCGCAGGATAATGTGTTTTAAATGTGGGATTGAGTCAGAAGATTAGGTGTGAGAAACGCGACCCTTGCTCCCACAGCAGTTTATTTGTTCAGTTTGCACTCATTAGCTGTTGGACTACATGCGCGCTCTCTCTCTCTCTCTCTATTCTATATGTTTCTTTTATGTTTTGTCTCCACTCCCCCCCCCCAGTAACCTCGAGTATTTCCAGTTGTAGTAATTAATTGACCATATGGGTGAACATCCGCACAAGTTTTACAGGAGATTGTTTTTGGATGGTGTGAAAAGTTCCATAACAGCGCATCAAGGCAGCATACACACGCAGGCACACACACACCCGTTCACACACGCATGCACACACACGCACACCTCACTTAATCACAGCCTATTTGGCTTATTTTATTCTGCAAGATCACAGAGTTCATGCTCATTTTGTTGCGGTATTTTTATTGGTCGGCTGGTGTGTATCCATAATACACACCTACACACAAGATGTGTTTGTGACTGTGTTTACAGCTGTGCTCTGCTCTCTCCGGCTGCTTAGAAACATGAACGGGCAGGAACACATGGGCTGCTAGTTGTGGTTGGACTGGTTATTTCCAGATAAAACAAAAAACCCATGTTGTAATACTGAACATAAAAACGCAAACAAAACTGGTGCTTGGAACTCTTGACACGGGCGGCTGTTTTTGCTGATTTCTTTTTGAAATAAATGAACCAAAAAATGTTTGTAAAGCTCCAGCAAAAGAAATAAATAAATAAAAGAACTAAGTAACACAATAAGTAGCTTCCATTATTAAAAAACAAACAAACACAAGTCTCATGCAAAGCTCTGTCCTTTAATCATTATGTAATTGTTAAGGTAAAGAGGTTGGTTCAGGGTTTAAGGTCAACTCCTGTCTCCTATTGCTTACTACTGTATGAAGAAGCAGCTCATCTACTTTAAATGTTCTGTCCAATCAAATCGTTCCTGAGCCTATTGCTAGGTCTCATGTAATATCCACTGTTTATATTTTATCATTTAAAAGTAAAAAAAAAACAAGGAAATGTTCTTTTTGACCACTTTTATGTAACCATTTGATGACCACTCAGGCTCCTGAAAAAGGAGATAGGAAAAAGAGTTCATCTTATTCTGTCAGTCCATTTTCACAGCTCCCTCTCTGCACATCATCTCTTTTGAGCTCAACCTTATAATATCTCTTGAAACTATTTTTGAGTCTGTTTGTGTGTGTGTGCGTGTGCATGCACCTCACAGAGGTCCTACACATGCATAAAGCACATATAGGCACATACACAGAGCCCAGCAACACAATAACCTCAGGCTGCTGGTTATTAGAAAATCACCTAAAACTGTCGTCCCTTCAGTCATGGCAGAGAGCGGGAAGATTTCCCAGCAATATTAAAGGAGAGGTAGCCTCTATCCCAGCCTTCCTTCATCTCTCCACCGTTTATTCTAATCACACCGCGGCTGTCTCCTCCGCTGCCTTTATTTTGCCGGATTTTTCCATCTCTTTGTTTTGTTTTTCACCTGACAGGGACTGGAGCTCCTCTGCCCCAGGGGAACGGAGTTATGAGTCCAATGTCCTTTTCACACTCAATTGTATAATGGGTTGTGTGCATGTGTGTGGGACAGTATAAAAGCATGGGGGGGAGGATAAGACGTGCGCGCACATGTGTCACTAACAGTTCGCCACCCACTGAAAGCTCATATGCCAACGTGGGTGCATACTGTTAACAGGTCATGTCTTTCGCTGTGGTGTTTTGGTGCGGTCCGTCCAGGATTTAGCTATGATTCTGACCTCTTCTCTATCTTGTCACACACCACCAGGAGAGCTGTAATAACACACACTATGCACGCCTTCTCTGCTTCTTCCCATTTTCCTTTCGCCCAACACCTGCCTCTAAACCTGTGCAAATCACTGTGGTTACGACGGCAACACTTGTAATGGGTGTTCTAATGGATCTGTGCTGGCATGTTTGGGCGCATGTTTGTCAGCCGGTGATGGAAAGCCTCTCAGATAAGACTGATGTGTCAGTGTTGCCTGGGAGTTGAATGTTTCTCCAAACACAACCTCCCAGCATCACGTTGTGTCCTAGCAGGAAGGAAGGAGGCTGACTCCGCATCCCCCAAGGCCCCTCTGCCGGTCCTCAGTCCGGCCCCCCTTACCTGCTTCAGTACGGGAAGCCTATGGTCTGTGGGTTTTGTTTGGGCTATATTCAGGCGACCTGATCTTGCTCCATGTCTGGGAGTAGAGAGAACATGGATCTGAATGACCAGGATGAGTGGACGGAGAGAGTTATAATGGGAAATGGTCAGTTATTGTTTTGACATGCAAGTGCATTGTGGCCTGCTTTATTTTGGTCCCGGCTCTGTGAAAAGCGTGGTGGCATCACATACATATGCTGCCTGTTTATATAACATCTTACTGTATATGTTTTCAGGGATTAAGGGAGTAAGTGCTGCTCTTACAGTTACAAATCCTTGATTATGTATCTCACTTTGAGGCAGCCTAAATTGCCCCCTAGTATGTGTGTGGGTGAAGAGTGTGTTTGTGATGGACAGATGACCAGCTGAGGGTGTTTTCCTGCCTCACAAGAAGGAACTTTGGGACCTCAAGCAAAAACCTTTGCTTACTAAAACATATACACCATTTTATCACACAACCAAGAGACAAAGCAGCAGCTTCAATGCTGATGGGGGGGTGGTTCCAGATGTACATGCACAGGTGTGCAGGATGGTTCACAGTGCTTCATGTGAGGTGCGAATGTGTGTTTGGGAGGTCAGAGCTGCACACATGTGACGCCTGCCAACATCTAAGTTTGAACGGGTTGTGCAACCATGTCCTGAGGTTCAGGTGAAATAACACAGGAATTACACCAGATACTTATTTATAGAAAACTCATTTGTGATTAACTCCTAATTTTAATCGGGTTAAATCATTGCAATTAATTTCCATAATTTGTCAACAATCATCTCTGTCCCTTCATCCTGAAGCTGCTTTTGATTTGAGTTGGTAAAGTTTTACAAAGTGTGCTTTTATTTCCATACTAAAGTGCTTAAAGCCTCTCACCGGGAGAAGTGGCCTGATTGTGGCTCTCTTTAGTTGGGCAGGGCCAGTCTGGAAAGTCCCCTGGCTCAGAATGAGACTGGCAGGCTGAGGGGGATTGGGGGGGGGGGGGGGGGGCAGAGTCCTGGAATCATGTGTGTTTTTCTGAATCAGGAGGGAGGATGTGGTAGAGAGAAGACACCCCTTAGTTCACCCTTCTAAAAAAATAAAATAAAATAACCTCCACCACACACACACACACACACACACACACACACACACACACACACACCGACTCAGGCTGGAGAGGTAAATAGAGTGGAAAAAGAATGACTCTTCCAGTAAAAGGTGCTCAGTCAAGACAACAGATGTAAGATGTAATAGAGGTAGAAACAGTAGTTCATCTGGGCTGTCCACCAATGTTTTCTCATTCATGATTTTCCCCTCATTGTTCCCCACTCCGCCTGCGTGTGTGTGCTCCATCGGTCGTACTTGGTGCAGGGGAGAGTGTGTGCGGATCTGTAGAGCTCAGCTGTAGCGCCCGTTCAGGTTTCACCTTGGCACCGACACCCTAACCCTGGCTGCAGATACCAGGCAGGCGCTGCTGCCAGATCCCCACTGCGCTCCACCCCACCTGTAACATATGCTCAGCCCTAACGAGGCTAACTGCAGCCTCCCAGCCTGCGCCGAGCGCACAATATCATATATCCCTGTGTTGCATACAGGCAAATATTGTTTTTTATTTTTCAACTCCTGTGAGGTTCACTGGAACTCCACATGGCGTCGCAGTAAAGATCGGCTCTGGTCTATTAACTGTTGTTATGCCCCCAAGAGCAGTTTGCAGAGAAGCTGCATTACGACTGGCGCTGGTGTTATTTGGTGCTTATTTCCATTAGGATCAATCTGTTGTTCAAGTTTTATTTTTCCAATCGAAATAACCATGTGTTGCACAACGATGTCGTCCTGGAACAGTTTGTTTTGCTCAATCAATGGTCCAAGTACCGGAAAGAAAGACAATTAGCATACCCTTATTTGTGTTTTAAACAAAGAAAAACTATCACAGTTCACATCTGAAGTTATGCAGATATTTCTCTTTTAGACGTGTGCTTTTACAGTAATTGTATTAAACTGTGCGTGAGATGAGCCTGCACAGCATAGTTTTAATGTATACTGTACCTTAAAGAGGTTAACAAGCTCTTATACTGTTGCAGGAACACGCTAAACATTATGAACATGCAAAAGTTTACAGTTCTTAGTAAAAAAAGAGCATACCAGGAATTTTAAAATTAGCCTCATTTCAAGTATTCAACTGGTGGCACTTTTATCCATCTAAGAACTTCCTCTTAACACGAACTTCCTGTTAATTATCAAACTGTATGGGTCATTTTATTGAACAATGTAAAGGTAACTTGTTTGAATTAAAGGTTAAGGAGGAGAATTAGACAGATGGACACCCAGTGGCGTCTTAGAGAGTCTCCTCATGTGGCCACAACCTTGGTCCCACCTCTGTCAATCCCCTGCCTGCGCCACCACACCCAGAGGGGCACCGTGGCATCCTACAGGCTAGCAGCTGTTTTTGGGACTTGGCCCATCCTTCACCCTGCTTCCCTCTGCACTACACCTGGGGGTGGGGTGGGGGGGTGGGGGGCAAGAGAGCCCAGACCCCGTCACCAACTTTTCTTAATGGGACACTTAACACTTTTGGCACTTGGTTAGGACCAAGCCTACAGTACGTGTAAAAGATAACATAATTGCAGGCCGATTTTAATAACGTTGATGTGCTCAGCCATCCCTCGGTAGCCGCCCCGACCTCCCAACGTGCACCTCTCACCGCGGAGCACTCAGAGAATAAATAACATTCACAGCCAAGTGTAAGAAACCCCGAGAGTGACCCAAACTGCGGCCTCGCTCAGCCAGCTGTGGGAGGCCGTGCAGGGTGTGGGGTGGCGAGTGTTTGCAAGTGTGGTCGCTGCTGTGTTTTTTGGGATTTCTACTTGTATATGTGGGTGTGTGAAAGCAATGGAAATGTTTCATCATGCGTGTGCGTGTGTGCATGAGGGGGAGTGAAGAGGCTGAACGAGCAGGCAATATTTATGTGTTATATTCTGAAGGTGGTGGTGTAAAATCCCCTGACCCCTGACTGACATGTTTGTGACTTTAGGTTACCGGTAAAGCGACAATAGGAGTCTGTGTGGAGACTTTCTGAGAACTGTTTTCTGATGTTTTTCCTTGTGTGTTGCTTTAGGACTGGCTGCCTTTTTAGTCATTTTAGTGCAGAGCACACTTGATGTCCGAAACATAAAGAGCTTGAATACCATGATTACCAGAATTTAGTGTTTTTTATATGTGTGGTTTCCCATAATTAGCATTAGGGAACCAAGGTTTTAAGCATGCAAATGTGTTAGACTGGAGCGTTTCTCAATATAAGCCTGAAATATATGCCAACACATCCACCGTTCAATATGTCAGTTTAAATTGTAATAATGATGCATCGTCCCACAAGCAGCCTAAATGCTCCTCAATGTCGTCGTGCTAAGTGCTAATGTTCATGAAAGCTAATGATTCTGGTGTCAGATATTAACAAATAGCGAGTAAAGACACAATAACATGAGGAAGCATCACAAATCTACAAGGACGTTCAGCGGTGAAATGGTAAAAAAACCCCAAAAAACACAGAAGTATTCAGGGAAGTCAACTGCTAATTCAGAGAATAGCACCCTGGTTATTTATTTAGTTTCTTTCGAATTACCACGATTAACAGATGGTGACAGTGAGGAAGTTTCAGGTGATGCAGGTTGTCGGGGTTGTTAGCTGCGTGTAAACACACACGCTCCAGTTTAATCTGGATTTAAATGTAATGGTTCTGCTTTTTAGTGTCAAAGCTGTTTTAAATGAAGCCCTTTTACATGAAGAGAGAGCGAGAGATGCAGCGTCGTGCGTGTGTGTGTGTGTGTGTTATTATTGCTCTCTCCGAGTTGCTTATACAGCACAGTTCCCACCAGTCGTGATTCTGTGCTTCACCTGTTTGATATTAAATCCTATTACTCACTCCATCTGTCTGACTTTTTGTCTTTTGGTATCTCTGCCCGGCTGTCTTGTTTGGGGTTTTTTCCCTGTCCGCGAGCGGCGCTGGACCGACTTGTCTGATGCGTTGGTGCATCACACGCGCAGGCAGACTACACAATGGAGGCAGACAGTTCCATGTGTTTGTGTGTGTCTGTGTGTTCTGTGTGGATGTGTTAGAGGGAACGCTGGGGTTTGTGTGGTGTCTGTGTCATCCAAGCAATCTGGTTTTAATGACTTTAATGACTCGCTCCAGCATCTAATTCCGTCGGGGAAGAATGTATTTGGATGTGTCCGTCCGTTCGTGTGTGTGTGTGTGTGTGTGTCAGCATGAATGTTTGTGTTTACATAGGTTTATAGGTGCAACTGAACTGACCACATCTTGTCCAGTGGTGGACTGGCCTGACTACGACTGCCTCCCTGATGCTGTGCGAATCAATCGCAGATTCAAAGACAGTGACTACCAGTTTCCTGGAACATTCCCGTCTATTTAAATAACTTCACATGGTTTCAATGACTTCTGCTCTGTCATCAGGCGAGCTGGCGTGTGATGATCCCTGTGAATCCGCCCGCCCCAGGCTACTTGAATGGCATAAAATGGGTCATTCGGTTGTTGTTTTTCGTTTTTTTCTTGCTGTTGCTGGTGCGAAGCCGCTCGGCTCCTTGGAGAGTTGAGAGCAAATATTTACTGAAGACTGTAAAACCAGTTCCTGATGCTAGGCTTATCAAATCCGATGACATTACCTTACATACAATCCAGCTCGAAAATTTCAACAAATAGATGGAAGTGTTCTTTTTGTGCCAAATAAATGTTGCACAGCTGTTGCCCTGTTCCCGAATCTCCGTGATGGCTCGCTGACGTCTGCTGCTCTCAGAAGTCTAGTTAAATGGGTAATGAGGAATTTGATAAAATCTTTTAGCGCGGGTGGAGATTTCTTGTCAGGTACTGCAGCGTGACTCACCATTATTGAGCCTTTGCAAGTATCATACTGACTGGAAAGGCCACGTTAGCATTAGCATTTAGCTGACTGGGCCTTTAAATAGTCGTTTTTCATGGGTTAGTTGGAGTCCAACCTGGATATTATTGAACTTTTTACTTTAACCTGAACTATGACGGCTCAGGATCAGCTCCAAAATAGTTTTACTCTGCTTCAGTGGATCCTGTCTTGTGCTTTCTTTGAGTTATACCTTCTTCTGAACTTAAATCTAAAGCAATCCGGTGTCAAATCAATGGAGCATTAGAGTGATGGCTGGGCCTGGGTCATTTTATGGGATGGACATGGAAATAGGGGATCAATCAGAGCTGTGGTATGTTATTACTAATGTGAATTCACTCTGAGCACTATGGATCTGCTGACTGAGCCTGGATTAAGAGCAGGGATCTACATGACTTTTCTTTTCATCTGTGTCTTTGTTTTCCTTCTGAATTTATCATCTCCCCAGCTTAATTTTTTTGTAAGAAATAAAGAAAAATCTTGCTGCATTGGAATGCAGCAAACCACAGTGCAACCAAGGTCAACAGTTAAAATTGTTCGCAAGTTGACATTTTAAGGAGCCGGGCCTCATTATTGCCAAAAGCTGACAGCGCTATTTCTCTTAGACACAGAAACACTTTTCTAAAGTGTTTCCATCCATCCATCCATCCATCCATCCATCCATCCATCCATCCATCCATCCATCCATCCATCCATCCATCCATCCATCCATCCATCCATCCATCCATCCATCCATCCATCCATCCATCCATCCATCCATCCATCCATCCATCCATCCATCCATCCATCTTCTAACCCCTCTCTCCACAGGGTCATGGCTATGTGTGATGTGTGAGCTGACTGACACCACCAATGCAAGGACTCAAGTCTTTATTCCAGCGTTGTAGCTGGGTGACGCCACGAATGGCACAAAGTCGTGGGGTCTTCATTGTGGGGCTAATGATGGGTTCTAAAGCCACAAACCAGGCATGACCATCCAAATCAAATCCACCATTTAGCTTTCAGAGACACTTTAAAACCCAAATTTAAATGTAATGTGCTTCAGTGCACTGGAATGCACCAAATCTCGACCAAATCAAGTTCATTGTGAAAAATGTGCCAGTAAATTATATCGAAATCCATTATTGGTCTGTTTGGAATAAAAACTTTACACAAACATGATATTAGAATGATTTTCCTGGATCTCTAGACATGTTGTGATGAAATGAAAGTGAAGGACGAAATGGAGCAAATAGCAAAATAGTATTGCTCTGAAGGACTGAACATTATAATACTTTAGATATTTAAGTTTAATATTCAATCTTTCATGACTGGTAACAATGGTGACAGACCTTTGGATGCTTATACACATTCTACCGGGAAGTGGATCTGCTGACAGCTACAGGTTCTGCCAAACCCACACCGCTGTTTTTGCACAACCACAATGTAACGGTCCACTCTTGAGGATGGAAGCATTTAGCCTCACTAGCCTACCTTATTATAAGATGTTTCCAATAATAAGTCCAAATATAAGTCAAAATATTAGCGGACTCCTCGTGTGGAACATGTAGCTCAGGCTGGTAAGATATTTCTCAATTAGTTGTTGGTTTAAAAAAGTGCATTCCTGATGATCTGGTAACATAGAAGCGTTAATACTTGTGCCCATGTTTGCTGCTGTCTTTGGAATGAGGAAGGAGCCTCTTGGATAGAAGCCTGGTCTTGTCGGGACCAATTTGTTCATTCTTCAGGAAAACCAGTTTGTTCATTCTTTAGGAAAACCTTAAGAATATGGCTCTTGGCTCAATTGAGTGCTTATAATCTTCAGCTATGATTTAGAAGATGCAAAAATCGCCAAGTGTTAATGCTAATCACTGGTGTGTAGCCGTTAGGGTTAGTGTGTCTTGCCCACCTGATAACTCTCAAAATTGGCCACATAATCAGCATAAAGATGCTGCAAAGTTTCACAAGTATGAGAAATTAAAGAAATACACTCATTAGAGCAATCAAACCAACAGCTCCAAGCCCCCCAAGACCACTTTGCCCTGCTTTAATGTTTAAAAATGAGCAGGAAGGCATATGACTCAACTTTACACGACTACTCATAGCCCTCCACTCCCCCCCACCACCACACACACTCCCACAGACAGCTCTGTATCCTTTTGTGTAATAAGAGAGGGCAATCGATACTGTCACACTGAAAAGTCTGAACAAAGAACGGGAGCAAAGTGAAATTGACAGACAGGTGGGGGAGTAACAGGTTTAAAGTTGATTTGTGCTCCCTCTCCCCTCCTTTCTCATATTGTCTCTGGAAGATTCTCCCTGCCCCCCCCCCCCCTCCATCTACTCACACACCTTCCCTATAGAGGTCATTTTAAAGACAAGGTTTGGTCCAATCAAGCTGAAGTTGTATAGCCGTAGTTGTGGCGGCCTGATTGAGAGTGACATTGACACGATTACGACAGACAAACTAGATTAAGAACGACGTGGTGCTCCCTCCCTTTCTCTGTCCACCCTCTGTTCCTTCATCTAGCCCGTTCTTCCTCCTTCAGATCTCTTTGCTGTTGTAGTCAGTGAATTTGTTGTTGCACTTCTTTCTATGAGTGACTCCACCTTTTTTGCTGGGCATCCCCAAACCCTAAACCTCAACCCTAACCCTATAACTAACCCTAACCCTAACCCTAAACCCTAAACCCTAAACCCTAAGCTTAACCCTAACCCTAAGCCTAAACCATAACCCTAAACCCTAACCTAAACCCTAAATTTAACCCTAAGCCTAACCCTAAGCCTAAACCTAAGCCTAACCCTAAACCTAAGCCTAACCCTAAACCTAAGCCTAAGCCTAAGCCTAAACCTAAACCTAAGCCTAAGATTAAACCTAAACCTTAGCCTAAGCTTAAACCTAAACCTAACCTTGTCCAGCTGATCCCTGCTGTATTCTGGTCTGTTTCCATCATCACATCTGTGTGATCTTGACTCTGCTGAAATCTGTTTAAAAAAAAAAAAAAAAATCAGCCAGTTGAGAAAAAATAGTGATTCAGTGAAGATGAACTTTTCTTTTGGGTCACACGTCATCAGGACTCAACTCCAATGCTTTGTTTGGTAGATTAGACTGCTTGGTTTGGTTAAATTACACTTTATTTGGCCCTATATGTGCATACAGTAATGACAATGATGTATATTCCACCTATTTTATGCAGGACTATCCTCCACTGTTACTGCCTTTGTTGGTGACTCTCTCTCTTTCTCTACATTGGTGTGTGTGTGTGTGTGTTTGTGTGCATGTGTGCGCGCCTGTGTGCGTTTGAGGAGGATTTCTGCTATGAAAAGACAATTGCTCGGTCTGATCTAATAAGTGTTCATCTCATTTCTGAGACTTCTTCTCACCTTCTCCAGCAAACTCTGTTAGTATTGGTGGTCAGATTAGCTTAATGAAGTCCCGCTGAAGTCGCTTTCCCTTTAGATGTGTCTCTGCACCTTCGCTGTCTCAGTCAGCCTCCTGAAATGGTCACAACTGAAAGAAAGAATTCAGATTTTGGTTTGAAATGCGATTCCTACAGTTTTCTCTGTGGTAAGTGCTAAGTTGGGGTCAGTTTAATCCACAAACAGCAAGCTTTTGAATACATCCCTCCAGCTTTGAGTGTCATTGATCCCTTGGTAATTGACCTCTGATCTTTGACTCCTCTAGGCCCTCAGGGACGAAACAATATTTGCCATCAGCCTCTCCCAATCTAATAACTGTTGCACATAATACCAGTGAGTGCTATTAACTCCCCATCAGGTTCTGGACTGGTATTCTCCTCTTGTGCCTGTCTGAAATGAGCATAAACATGATTCTATGGCTGCAGCGAAGCAGATATTTGTCTTTATGGTGAAAACACAGAGATAAATGATGACATTTCAGTAGTTATACAGGTACATTTTCCTTGGGGGGTGGGGGGTGGGGGGTTAATCCTCCTCCATCATGCATCAGGCTCCCCCAGATGGACATAACTCCCGAAGAACTTTCATTGATTTGTCATAAGATCAGAGCCAGAGAACTTGATGTTGGCCATACGTTCCTGTGTTTGTCCTAAACACATAATGTGCGCTTTTATGGCCTAATTCTAAGTTGGTAATCTCTTTCAGTGTTCTGAAGCGTCTCCATTAGTGATTGCTTCAATGGAGTAGTTCAGGTTCCCCTTGAGGGACAGAGTGGAAGCACCCCATCCTGTATCTCCTCAGTGATCCATCTGCAACTGGTCAATACAAGATGATTGAGCGTGTGTTGCTCCTGTGTTTTGTAGGGAGGCTTTAATGTACTTTGGAGGTACAATAAGACTCAGAAGGAGCCGTGCGGTGCTCAAATATATGCGAGCGCGCACTGCATTGAGGTCTCTTTCATCTTTGCCTCTCCCCGGGGACAGGAGTCATAGTGGGCATGCACCCTGCTCCAGACCCCTCTTTGATAATCTGCCCTAATTGGTCTGAGTCGCAGTCTCACGAGGAAGCTAATTAAAACAAGGTGTTGGAGGGGAAAATAACAAAATAAGCGCGCTGGTGTCAGAATCTGCGCGCTCGGAACTCGCGTGAGACCCGGTGCCTTTCATGTTTACGAAAACAGGACTCGTGCTCGGGTGGCGAGTGAGTCACCGCGTGTTTGTCAGAAAAATGTCATTTATTTATTTGGATTTTCATAGCAGGAAACTGTGCTGCGTTCATGTGAATCGGAGCATTTTTAGCCATGACGTAACCCCCCCCCCCAAAAAAAACACCTGTGCACCTGTGTTATATGTGTGGTTCCTCTGATGGGGCAGGAAAAAGGGGATCCCTGAAGGTCAACAGGGAGGCACAGCACCAGAAATCTGCCTCTCAGCAAGCTTCATCTTCATCAGGAGGAGAGTTGAATCCTTTTTTCTCTCTCATCACCTTTATGCCTGCTTTTTTCCTTTTAACTGCACTGTTTATCAGAAGCTATAGGCTTTAGAATTTGGGTAAAATTCTCTGTCTCTCTTCTTCTGTGGTCTTTGCTCCAAAAGCGTACGGGTGAAAGGACAGAAAGAGATTCATGAAGCTTCGAAGAACTGAGGAAACGGGGGAGGGGGGAGAGTCGGGGCATCGGATCAAGATGGAGAATCCCAGCGTGTGCGTTGGCGCTGCACCTTTTTTTTTTTTTGTCATGACAGCCTCTTCAATTTGTTGTCTTCTTCTTCTTCTCACCTCCCTCATTTCCTTTTTCCATCACCAGCCATCTCCATTTACTTATTGAGCTGTTCTGCCATTGATCTGCCCATCGACTGGGGCTCTGATCCATCCTCCATCTGTCGGCCAATGACAGACTTTTAATTGATGAGAGAGCAGGTCAAATTAAGCAATTAGGCCAAGTGGCAGGAAAAGAGACAGAGCGGCATGTCTTTTTCAGGTAGACGGGGCGGCTGGCGGAGGGAAAGGAGGAGTGGGGGGATTAGAGGGCGGGTGGGGGGGGGTTTGGAGGGAGGATGTTGTGAAGGATAATGAATGCGGGAGGCATAGGCAGATGCGGAATGTTTACGCTTTTTCATTTTTGAATTTGAATGAATTTTTCATAGCTATTCATAAAAAATCCATCAATATTTCACCTGAGGAGAGTGAAGGAGGAAGAAGAGGCAGGGGGAGAGAAAACGGGACCCTTCCGGAATGAGTTGTCATGAAAGTCCATTGAAGCAAACGGAGTCACTCGAGAAGAAAAGATGGAAAGAAGGGAGGGTGGTAGAATGTTTATGCCGAGGACACAAACACCTCGTCTGCGGGGGGGGGGACGACGGTGTGTGTGTGGGAGGGAAGTGAGAGGATTGGATGTGTAAGGGGAGCGTACAACATAAATGTCTGGGTGAGAATGAGAATGACGGCTGGCGTGGTGTCTGTCGGGAGGTGTGCGCGTGTGTGTTTGTGTGTGCTTGTGTGGGGTACGGTGCAGACCCTGTGTCTGCCTCCCCCCCCACCTAACGGTAACAGCAGGAGTGAGGCTGTGTTAATTTTCACTTTGTCAAACCCCATTATGTGAGAAGAACGTCTGATCTGTCCCATTAGCATACAGTGGGCCCAGACACCTGCGGTGGGACTTCTGTTGTCTTATCGCATCTTTTATGGGGGGGCACCGAGCATCAGCTTGCTCTGCACAGTGAACTGATGGATAGAATCAACCAGTGGGTTTATGGCTGCTCTTCACCTATGGCTTTAATCCTCTTTATCTATACTTTCCCCTTGTTCCTATAATCATGCGGTGTAATACTCTATTTCTGTTTGTTGGTGGTCTCAGCATCATCATTCCTGGTTGTTTCCCACCAATCAGAATGTGCTCAGACATGATTTTGATTGCTTATTGATGTGTTTTATCATGTACTGAAAACACCGCACAGACATGATTATGGTGAAAAACATCATTTTTGATGCAACTTTTGACAATTTTCATTGAATTCGTCAGAGAATTTGACTTAATATAATCCCAGTGAACAACATCGTAAGGCAAACCATTACGATTAAAGCTCACAGCTCGCAAAAAAATCCATTTTTGGTTCAGACTTGGTGTCAAACCTGTGATCTGTGTCTTCTCTTGAACCCACAACCGTCTCAGTGAATCCTGATTCAACCCAGGGTGGAGGGAGGTACCGTACAATAAGGTGTCATTTGCATGAATTTATGCCAGCAGGCAGGTCACTCATTTCTCTACAGGTAGTCAATTAAATATCTAATTAAATGGGGAGGAGTTTGAATAATGTAAAAGTATTGACTGGCCTTGTTGGGCGCAGAGTCAGATGATGACTGCGTCTAAATCAGCTCTGCAGCAGACCGGGGGTGGGTGGGGGGGATTAATCTACTGATCGTTGTTGTGGAGAGGCATATAGAACACAAACGCATGTCTTGGTTTAGGATTTCAGTTTCATTTCACCTCCGAGACAGTGGAGAGGGATGCCAATAAAGCTGCAGACATTTTTTTTAAGACTTCAGTGACAAAACATCACCGAAGGCTGTGAAGAAGAGGATTCTCTGACAGGCTGTTAACTCATTAATTGGAGCGTTTTGGTGTCCTGTCAGCCTGCATCATCAGCACTGTGCAGGAGAGATGTATGGGTGAAAGTTGCTGCACTTAATTGCACAGGGTTAAGTAGGTGATTTGCATCTACAAACAAATCAATTAATGCGCCAGCAGCCGTTTCAGGCTCTGGAAAAAAAGAGCAAGCAGATAAAACTCCAGGTTTATTTAACTTGTTGGCTTCCTGAAGCTTCCGAAAACAGCTAATTACATTTTGTGGAAAAGCTTAAAGTTCTATATTTATCGAAGTAGCGCACCTAGCTAGCAACAAATGCGCTCTTGTGTTTGTGTGAGACTGCGCGTGTTTTTGCCCATGAAGAGATTTGCAGGCAGATTTAGTCAATATACATATGCAATATTTATACAAAGTTATACAAATACAGATGGATTACAGCTGTTGGGCTTGTAATTACATCTACCGAACATCTCATAACAACACTGCTCTCTTGGTTAAGCAGCTGTTTGCACAGACCTTTTTCGCCCAACCTTTCCTTTTGTGAGTCCGGTGAGCAGCAGTGACAGTGCAAACGCACCCAACAGGTGAAGAAACAGTCTGCACAAGTTTCTAGCTTAACTCTGCATGGCTGAGAGCCAGCTTGGTTGGTAGATCGAGCTCTTTAAACGACCGTGACTGCGGACTTATCTCTGTTTGTGTTGTGTCACGGTGGTTGCAGCAGCAGTTTTCGTGAGCAGGTGTGTGTGTGTGTGGGGGGTGCGTTCACCCCGACGCCCGTTGTGTTTGTCCCCTGGCAGGCTCAGGCAACGGCCCGCGAGGGTCGCTCCTTTCTTGAAGCTTTGTCCAGAACTTTGCCACTGCTTTGGCTGTGGACTATGGAGGGATGGGGATCAGCAAAGACCAGCAGGTTGTGAGGGTGACGGTGACAACACCGCCGTTACACTCTCAAAACAGGAACAGTCACATTCATCGGCCATTCATGCACGTGCACTTTCATGTTTGCGCTGGGAAACACGAGGTGACCCTTCCGTGGTCGCCGCTCCACGTTAGCTCTGTGCGGTGCTCGTGTGTGCTTTGAAGTCTCAGACCAGACATTCTGACTGATATATGACATATGGCGAGCGCGCTGCCGTGGCACGGCTGATTCCCATTGACACGACACATCGAGCATCACCTGGGGAGGAGGAGGATCAGTGGAGAGTCCCTCATTCCTCAAAGGACTTTTTTTTTGTTTGTGTCCAGATTTTTTCTTTGTTATGACTGGAAATTTAGAGTGTTGAACGGGATGAGTGAATCTGGATTATTATTTCCGTCCTTTTATGGTTCTACTGCTTCTTCATCTTTCATCGAGTCCCCCCCACACACAACCCCCCCTCCCCCATCCCACCGCCACCTCCCTCCAGATGTGTTAATCAGCCCTCCCTGTTAACACGTGATTCACCCCATATGTTTTCTGCGGCACAAAATCTGCACTTTTGGGACCTGAGACTGTGCGCTTGTACTCATGAGTGAGTGCGACTTTGATGTGTCTTCATTCTTATCCTCTCTCTCTCTCTCTCTCTCTCTTTCTCTCTTTTGCATGTGCGCACACGTGTGCATGTGTGTGTGCCTGAAAATCCACCAGGCTTGCCAGAGCTTTCTCCAAAGGGCTGCTCCTGTCGGCTCAAATCAATCTCCTCTCCCCATGAGTGAACACACTAATCCATTTGTGTATCTGAGTACATGTTGTGTGTGTGTGTGCATGTGTATGTAAGCATGCTAATCCAGGGGAGGGCCCTGCCTAACACCCCATGAAAACACTCTATTCACTAGCAATTAGAGGCAGGGGCCCTGGGCCCTGCACAACACTTCCACTGGGAGGGAGGGAGACAAAGGAGGGGAGGAGAGGAGAGGGGATAGGAGGCTACTGCAAGGAGGAGAATCACACACACACACACACACACACACACACACACACACACACACACACACACACACACGCACATATGGGTCCTGTAATATCATTCCTAGTGAGCTTTCATTAGCAGATAAATTGATTGATATCATGAATCCAAAGCCATGATTATCTATTGGGAGAGATTACACAGAGACCAGAGTTGGACGGCACGGCGGCGATGAGCAAAGAGTCTGGAGGTGATCTCTCGCACACTACGACATCTTCCATCCATTAGACACTGCTGACAGATATTATTCATCTCTGGCTCCGCATTTTCTATCAGCATCTGTCTGTAAATCAGTTTTCAGCTTGTAGCCCACAAAGAAGTGGGTCATTGAGAACAGGGAACTCCAGCACTGGGCACATACACACATACACACGCTATAATACCAAACTCTTCACCCTGGAAGGTCAATTTCACCCGCTGACTGTAGGGGGCGCTGCTGCAGGAAACATTCCTCTGGTTTGTCTGAGACATTTCGAAAAAAGCAACAATTTGGTGTGAGTTATGTGATAGTATTGGTTGGAGGATATGTTGGTCAGATTAGACTGGAAAGACTCCCAGTAAAACCAAAGGGGGGTCAGGGGGAATACTTTAGCCAGTAGTGTTACAACATCATTATCTCATTATAGATCAGGCAAAAAAATCAAAACAAACTCAGCCACAATCAATAAATCGATCAGCGTCTGTCACTTATAGAAACGACCTTTCATACACACGTTTGTGGTGTTTAATGTTCGACACTTTTCCGTGATTTTTAGAGCAGCTCCTCACATAATGAAGCCTCCAGAGGAGCTAACCATCAAATGAGAGACCCAAGATGACGGATAAAATCGAGAAAAACGCAGAACAGACATAAAAAATGAGCTCAACCACACAGCAATACAAATGCACATCAATCTCCTTTAGTCGTCAGCCATTGATACTGTATATTGTAACCTTTTTTCCAGACAACCCAATAAGAATGTTGGAGGAAAAGCTTCCGTCTCTCATCGGTTTGGTTTACGCTCTTCCATTACAGGGTTGATTTTGGCTCGGCTCTTCCGTTCTTACGCTCAAATTCGTCTGTTTTAGCAAGAAAATGACAGATATGTTCGCCTGAGCTGTGGGGGATGAAGGGGGATTTCATTACATGGTCTCACAGTTATGTGTTTTTATGTTGATTGCTGAAGCAGGCTGCAGTTAAAGGAGGTCAGAGGTCACCGTGCATGAGCCGCGCTCAGTTTCGGCAACGAAACAGAAAAGCTTGATATTCAAGCGCAGTTTTCCTTACGTGCTAACTCCCAAAACAAAGCAAATGTGCACTTGTCTTCTGACATAAATGTGCCACTGCAGACGTGCGACCGTTGTAACCGGGGGCGCAGGCGCCTTCAAATCATCGCCCTGGGCCGTAACCTTGAAAACTCCAGTTAAAAACGTTCCCCCCAGCTTATTTATCGGCATTTATGTTGACGGCACCTTGGCTGCTCCGAGCCGTCGATCTATCAGAGCGTTTCTGCCTGCTTCAAAACTGCGTCAGTGGCTCTCAGGGAAACAAAAAAGTGCTTTTAAACGTGAATGAAAGCGCTTTTGAACTCCCAGGTCCCTCGCACGCCCCCTCCCGCTCCCTCCCCTGAACCTGTCATCTCTCCTCCCTCCCATCTTCTTTTTTGGTGCCCCTATTAATTTTTAATGCCAGTTCCTGAATAGGTTTGTAATAAAGAACAGGTACAGTAAGTAGCATAAAATATTGATTTTGTACATTTCCTTATGAATTTCTCCTCTGTGGAATGATTAAATTTTTCATATTTTCCACACATGGGAGATTTCTGATGAATTTGTCTCTGTTTATTGTGTGCGAGCGCACAACTGCTGTTCCTAATTTGAGAGGATGAATAATGCAGCCAGCGTCCTGCGCTCGTGCACGCCCGGGCGTGTGCGAGAGATGTTTTCATCCGAGTTTATGAGCTCACGCGTTTACTCAGATAGGTAAGGCCAAAGTGTGTTTTTGAGTGTGGAAGTGGGATCCTTCCCAGGACAATAATAAATAATCAGAGTTGTGGCTGGAGGCTGCGTGAGCTGTAGTGATCGTGCGGATATGAACTTTCTAGTTGTGAAATGCTGATTATCACACGTATAAACTGGAAATCTAGAAGATTTCCTATTTATTTCATTTATTGAATTGTAATAGAGACCCCTTCCCTGAGCAGAGCTTCCTCTGCAGCCCCTGAAAAGATCAGGGGTAGCTTTACACTTTCATTTCTCTTGAGATGGAAAAATCCAAGCGTACCTAAATGCATCCCGATGAAACGCACTAAAATGTCCTCAAATCTCTGCTTCTTCTTTCTTTTGTAGTGTTTTATGACCTTAATGTTCACGACTCATTGTGTATTTTTATTTTGTCAACGCCGCCACTTTTAACATTAGAAGGAACTTTTTGACGCACCAGAGTTGCCAAAGTTGCATAAGCAACACAGCATGAAAGCTCGTGTGCATTTAGCGATACAAAAAGCACCTCTACTCTTTTTTATGATAAAATTAATATTACAGAGTGACATCTCCTGTAATGTCTGGAGTTTGCAGAGAACAACTTTTATTGGTTCTGCTGAGAACGCTGATTGTGAAACGGTTAAGTTCATAAGTGAGTTTTAAGGCCTGCGTGTTTTGAGGGGACCTTGAGTGCGAGTCTGAATGGGATCGATGTGCGTTCGGGACAGCCAATTGGGATCAATGAGAATAGATTTAGTGAGAGGGCAGGAGCGCCGCAGCACTACAGAAACCGACGCTGCTGAAATAGACTTTATGAATATTAAACAGCCGGGGGGGTCGATACTGGGACGAGGCTGCTACAGCCAGCTCGCGCTGTGGTGGGTAGCTACAAAGGTGGACACGGAATGACAACCATTTTGCACCGGATATCTCGAACGCTCCAACAACAGATTAACTCACTCTCATCATGAAGTTCCATCTCTCAGACTTTTCCACCTTTGCAGACATTAGCCACATCTGGACCGCTTCGCCTCCGGCGCCATATTGCTGACAAGCTGAGTGGTGTTACGGGGGCAGCGTGGTAAATAAATGAATAAGCAGGCCGAGCGTGTTTACGGTACAATGTGACCTCTTCTAATATCAACCAGACTCTCTCGCACCCCCAGCAGATGAACTTGAGGCCCCTTCAAGGGTAGACTCGTATAATCATAAGCACAGAGCAAGTGTGTGTGTGTGTGTGTGTGTGTGTGTGTGTGTATGTGTGTGTGTGTGTGTGTGTGTGTGTGTGTGTGTGAGTGACTGACTGAGTGAATAATACACCAGCTATTAAAGGGAACAAACTGGGCTGGTATTACCAGACGGTTGACTGGGGGTGCCGTCTCTAATATGTTGTGACATCTTACCCCGAGACCTGCGAGCGTGCACGTGCGCATGTACAGGTTTGCATCTGTTTCACCTCTTCTGCTGAACGTTGTTTTTTGTTCCATAAAACACAGGGGCAGTGACAGCGAACTCCGTGACCTCATTATCCCCAACACAAAACACACCGAATGTCATCTTTTTAAACTTGTTTGGATTTTTTTTTTTTAAAAGGAAAAAAAAAAACCCAAAACAAACCATATTTTGTTTTCATTTCATTCGACCGTAGAGTCCGAAGGTTTATGAAGATGGAACAGAATGTGAGCATGTGTAGTCTGAAACCAGCAAAAACAAACATCACATCCCAACAATTACTGCTTTTTCCAGTATGTCATCTTTCCCGGCGAAACGCGGACGCGCTCTCCTTCCTGCGCCGCTCGGCGATGAGTTAAAGCAGCCAGTGTTTCCTCTGACCTCTGCACCGCCAGGCTGGACTCTCCACGCAGCTCCCGCCCCAGCATCACTTCACCATACTGTGTTTTCCCGAAAACTGGACCTAGCGGATTCTTTCCGAAGGCTTGCGTGTGTGTATCCCGACGCCGTCGATCGTATCAGTGGTCAAAGTTCGTGTTTGTCCGATCACACTGAAGGACTCTGAACCATCGCAGTAAACATGTTTCCACACAGCTGCTTGGCATTAACTCTCAGGACGCGTGCGTTTGTGCTCGCGTGTGTGTGTCTGCCTGCAATTAAGAGCAACAGATGTCAATAGAAACACACACATTACACTGATTATCCGGCGCGTCTCTTCCAAATGGTGTACCGAGCAGAAGAGACGTGAAGATCCCCGAGGGAGCAGGATGAAGTCAAGACAAAGAAGTTAAAATGGGGGAAATGAAGCTGCAGAGTCTGATGGGAAAACTGAGTGTGCGGAAGTTTTGAGAGAGCTAAAACTGAACCGGTCATCGGATTATGTTGAGGGTGGCAGATGGTACGTTTGAGGAGCTGCCATCTGAGTAAAGCAGGAAGTCGACTCTTCATGGAAGCATGTGTATCGGAGAGCGAGAGGACCAATTACAGTAATCTGAGGCTGTTGCTGTGATGTCGCTCATTCCCCTGCACGCATTTATAATCTGACATGGTCATTTATTGCTGTTGGTCTTTTCCTCTGTCATAGTTGCAGCCTGGCTTGCTTCACATCCAGCATGGATGCCAATGAAACGCACCAGTAATTAAGTTTTTATTTTTTTTTAATTTACACATTTTTGGATCAATAACCCATTAACATCCACCCACGCCTGATGACAGGCCAAAGATAATAATGCTGTAAAATAGTTTAGCACAGAGGTTATAATCCTGCTGGTATCCGTCAGCAGAGATGCTCCAATCAGCCCAGTTTGGATTGGAACCTTTCCATGTACCTCAGTCCCATCACACACAAACACACACACACACACACACACACACACACACACGCACACTCTACAGGCATCCTCCGGTGGTATAATCCAACACAAGCAGAGTCTTTCATTGGACACACTGGTCCCAGGGAGAAGTCGACCGCAGCAATTAACAGAGAGATGAAAGACATCAGGCTGCCTGCTGAATAATTAAGACTGGTTTGATGAGTGGGGAGGGCCCAGAGAAGGGGGGTGGGGGGGTGGGGCGTAGGGTGGAAGTTCTCATCTGTCCGGTGAGAGAAAAAAACCTGCATCCCATATCATGTTTTGTTTGTGTGCCGATGCACCGGAGAAGGAGGACAGAATTTTTGTTTAGGCCACAACTCCTGTGTCACCTCATCCTGGGGTGGGGGGATGTTCAGTCCCAATGTGGTGCGAAGGCAGCAGGCTTAGAGCGTGATGGTCAATCGCCACGCAGACCACACGCCGGGGTCAATACCCGCATCGATCGCCCAGTTTCTGATGATGCAGGACACAAAAGAGAGAAGGGTGAGAGAAAACAGCGAGCAGAACACTTTAAAATGAAAGGAGGACTGCAGGCGGTGAGAGGCACGAGCGGGGAGAAGAAAAGGAGCGAGAGATTTAGGCAGACACTGCAAACAGGAACTCTCCCAGGAGTCTTTCAGGAAATGTATTTAAATGTATTCTGCTAATTACAAAACTCTCAACACATACGCGCTGATGCAAACACTGGCTGGCGTTTTGTAGCGCTGTTGTGCAGAGGTAATTACACACGCCGGCTTTACCCACGGTGTGTGTCTTTGTGTGTGTTTATGTATGTATATGAGTGTTTTCATAAGTACATTTCTGCGTGAGCGCCGCTGTCTGACGGGGAGAAGGACGAGATAAAAACAGACTTCTGTGCGGGAGACCTGATAAGCGCGGCGTCTTCCACAAAGCCCATGTAGATGTGGATTAAAGCGGAACATGCGGGTGGTTAGCTGTGCCTTCTCCCAGCCGGAGATGAATGGAGACCCTCTTATATCTCAAACAAAAAAACATTAACTGTAGCGATTTACTTCAAAACAACTCAAGTGTCTTGGGAGAATCCTATCTCGGTTCACACCCCGCTCCTGTAAAACACATCTGAAAACCTCGGCAGAGTGTTTAAAGGATTCATTCCCCGGCAGTTCAGCCGTGGAAGCTTTGTGGAGAGGACACAGTTGCTTTAATGTAAGATGGCAGCCACCAGAAACACGGCCACAGCACGGAGCATCCTTATATTCTGCCACTAATCTATAGTATCTGATGAGATGAGGAGCAGCTCTCAATATATACTCTAAGCACCTGCCTGTGTGACCTCGCCATTGATTTATTGATCAATAGTTGTCTGGACATAAGCCTCGAACAACCACCTTTCCCCCCTTTAATACATTCTCTTGCAGCTCCTCACATGTTTTCTATTTGTTTTTTTAGTTTTACAATTAATAGCAGTATTTAGTCAATAGGTACTAGCCTTGTGGCTAACCTAGCATCCAATTCCCTCATCTCTCTTGTCTAATCACTGATGAGTGAGCTTCTCTCAATTCAAGATGAATATTATATTCTACAAGTTCTACTGTTAGGGGGGTAGCACAACTATACAGTATGTTATTTACAATCAATGCCTGTAAATTTTGGCGTCCGCAAGTTTGCTAAGCTGCAAACGGCGGCTAGTGAACAAGTGGCGGTTACTTACTTAATTTCTGTGGGGAGAAGCTGGATTATTAGACTGATTCGACTTTTCTTCTTTGCCGTTGTTTTTTTTCCCCTCCAGAGCCAAAGGGGAGAGGAGGATCAAATGGACTTACTTCCACGGAATGAGCTTTTATTCACTGAAAATCATAAATGCCACCGGTGTTTGAATGAAAGAGCTGTTGTTAGCAAAGCATTCGCGTCGGTCCTGTGTGCGTCGGACACTTGCTTTGTTTGGAAAGTTTTTACTCATCAACTCATCTCGTCTCGCCTTTATGCCTTTTCGGGGTCACAGGGGGGTACACACACTCTCTTTTCACACTTTCATCAACTGTTGCTGTTAAAAGATGCTCCATGAGAAATTATATATAAGAGCATCTTTAATCAGAAACTTTCCATGTCTGGCCTTTAGAACCATACTTATTTTTTCAATCATCATCTCTGTGTCTCTTTTCATATCCTAAGTTAAACCAATACTCTGTCAGAAGAGTCAGTGAGTTGCTGTATGATGAAAGAATTTCAACGTTCAGTGTTTTTAATTCTCCGATCCTAAATAATCACAGATGCTGATCCGTGTTATCAACACTTGGACCAGCATCTGGCCAGAAGATGCCTCTGCAGTTTGAACTAAAGTGCAGCGGGAGGCAAGAACGGTGGGGGAGGCGAGAGGAATAGGGCCAGAGTGAGAGAGAGAGAGAGAGAGAAAGAGAGAGAGAGAGAAAGATGGGTCTCCAGGGATGCATTTTAATTCACTCATTTGCCCTATTTTCCTCTGCAGCTTTTTGTTTGGACGATTGTGGCACTTTACATATTTTCACCCTGGAAGCATGTGGGGAGGGAGGCATGTGCACGTGTGTGTGTGTTACCCCGAGCACCAGGGTTAGGATTCTACCACATGAGATGGGCACGGGGAGGTCAGGACTGTGACAACATAAATGAGAGACAACGAGGCCCTCATTTATCAGGACCTGACACAGATCTGAGAGCAGGAATCATCTCAACATCAGATTTGAACAATAATCTAACGACCATCATTGAGTTTGGGAAATCCATGTTTGGGAAACGAGGTCAAATCATCTTTCAGTCACTCTAGTTTTGCTTTTTGCATCCTCCTTCAACAGGTATGACTTCATTTTCAGATGAAATTTAAACTTTGGCACCTAGGAGGCAAAAGGAAGAAAAACTTATAAATTCTCTCATAAATGTCATTTTCCAAGAGCCAAACTAGAACCCAGTGAAGTGACTTGAGCTGTGAGCCCCTTCAGCATCTCCTTTCAGGCAAACAGAGAGAGCAATGAGGTCATCCTCCGCCTGTCTATTAATGGAGCTGAGAAACAGTTAAAGTTGATTAAATTGGCTGAGATTTGTGCGACTCCGTGCATGTGTGTTCTACTAGCAAGAGCAGTTAAAGATTTATTTTGGTTAGTTTTTATAGCCGCTGTTGAAACTCCGGGCCTATCTCGGCACCCGGCCCGGCTGCCTTTCTTCCAGATGTTGCCATGGTGAAACTTATGGGTGCTATCCCGGCAACCAGACAGCGGTTTTGAGAGCTGGAGACGACTGTTGCGTAAGCGTGATTGATAGATTACTAGAGAGGGGGAGAAGGCGAGAGGGAGGACTGAACAGTCTCTGCTCCTCCTGCGTTGTTCTCCAGAGGTCTGGTGTTGATTTAAGCCGCGTCTTAATGTGATTATCGCCCCAACATTAGCGAGCCCTTCTCATTCCCTGTTCTACATTGATTTCCATTTAAAACTAATTGAGAGGAGCAAACACTGTTATTAGCTGTCCTCTGTTACTCTCTCTGTCCTCTTTTCTTGCAGTCTGCTTGTTTTTTCGAAACAAGATCAGGCCGACACAGATCGCCTGGCCGGACTCTAGGGGCTCCGTTGGTTCCTGGGAGCCGGGATGAGGAAAACCTGATAACTGCTGGGCACCTGTCATGCAACTGAGCCCTGTCATCAGCCAGTCACACGGTTTTTGGCAGCTTACAAAAGTGCACAATATGTGTCAGGCTGTCTTCGGTCTGATCGGGCCACAGTGAAAGCCTCAGGTTACGTCGTCTTACGCCAAATCCATACATGTGGTTCGGCTTTCATCAGGAGCAAAGTGACTCGGAACCTGAAACACTGAGCGAGTTCACCAGAAACAGATCTGCCGTGATCGCCCCCTAGTGGCAGGATGACCTAAAGACTCAACCCTTCATGGCTGTAGGAGAATACTCTTTCAATCATCGTTACTATTGTTGGATCCAAACATATTTGTAAATTTATGACGGGCGAAAGTAGATCTGCTTGATCAGTCCGTGTTTCTTATTGGCTCAACTCGCAGATGCCGTTTGTGTAATCATCCATATCACTGATATAAACTGATAGAAAGAGTTCAGAGAGACACGGAGTGGAGGATATGCAGCAAATCAGATAACAAGTGGGCATTTTAGCAGCGGTTAGCTGACAGCTGCCAAACACAAGCGCGTAGGGAACATGCTGTCCCATCAACGCAACGGCAAACTACAGTACAGTCGGCCCGAACCTTTTACAGTTGACATCTCAGCCTTTCTTCTGCCATCATGTCTTTGCTGACTGCACCTCTCGGTGGGCACTCACAGAGGAGGCTTCAAGGGCAGAGACGAGTGTTACTCTGTGAGCAGCGGTGTGGTGGTGGTGGTGGTGTTGGGGGCACAAAGGCAGCGACAGAAAGGTTGGAAGAGTGGGAGGCACCAGCGAAGGGTGCTGCGAGGATGGCAGCCTCGTTGCGGAACCTTTTTGTTGTTTGGAGGTTTTTGTTCCCCTCATCATTGGACCGCCTCCTCCAGGTACAAAAGAGGCCTGACGCTCAGCGCAGCTCACCTCGCCGGTCCTGTCACCCACGTGGGGTCGTCTTTATGGATGTCTAGACTCCTCACCCGTTTCCCCTTCACATTCTCCTTTCCTGAACTTTCTACAGCCCAGGATATTCTTCACAGTTAAGCCTCCAGACGTCTTCCCCCCATCCGGACCTGCAGGACAGCTGGTGCAGGCTTGTTTGTTGCCGCGGTTTCTCCAGTGCCGGCAACCCTATTGAAATGCCAGCTGAGTGTCTGGAGCAGAGACAACCTCACTGATCAATCAGGAAGCTCCTCATTCATTATTCACAGCCAGCCCATCCAATCACTTCAAGCCCATGGCCACCGTGAACTGTCATCAATGCCGCCATTGATTATCAGGCTTCATCAGCGTTTGTTTGCCTTGTCAAATCAATGCCTTTATAACAGCACGCTGCCCCCACAGGAGACCACAAATGAATATTTCATGTCACCTCTAATCCAATCATAATTCAAAGCATAACGCAAGCTCAACTCTCTGGTGAAACGTTTGGCCTCGGTGTTCAGGTAGATTCTCAGTGACTCACGCTGAGAACCGACACAAATAACATGAATCAAAGGAGGGATTCTTTAGCGGATTAGGCTGGAGTTATATTGTGGTGTAAAGGCTGTTGAAACTACGCAAAAAGGGTCTTTCCACTGTAGCAGATAAACTAGCCTGTTTCCGTGCAAGAGATGGTGGCGCGCACTGAGAGATGACTGCGGAGACAACTGCCGTCAATCTGATAAGAGAGGGTGAAATGGAAGAGATCCGACTTATTATTAATTGGCTAACTAGTTGTTTATCAGACTAGCGTTGGCCATGAGCGGAGCTATTAAGTGATTAGGATGGAATGCTGGGATAACGCAAATGGGCGAGACGCCGTCGATGCTAACTGTCAGCGAGTGAGGTCACTGCTAAACCAGAACTTGGATAGATGTGCGTCTGGGTCCTGCTCTGCACATGAACTATTATCTAAATGAATGGTAAGCCCCCCCCCTTCCCGGTTGTTTGTTGCAACATTTCTGAAGTGTAGATCTTTTTCTGGACCTGTTATTAATTTCAAAGCTGGCAGAAGTTGGAGGAGATTTGTTTAATAAGTTAAAGATGAGAAGTATACTTGAGGCTTTGCCCGAACGCGCTGATGGGAAATGAGAGGCTAAATGAAACTTTAGGCATGTTTAGTGAGCACATGTGTTCTGAATGAGTCTTTGGACCGTTGCGGTTTGAATTCTGTTAAACACAAGTTGTTTTCTGCTCCATCGCCGTTATATTTCACGCTGTTTTCCACAAAGGGTCAAGTCTGGACTTTCCAAAAGCTCCGGTGCCGAAAGGAACCCCTGTTATGCAACGTATTGCTCAATTCGTGCAGGAATGTTCAAAATATCCAAACATCATATGAAGCAGTGCCAGCATCAAAGAGAAAAAACAGGAAAATATTTTTTATTGTTTTTGCAGTTCCTCCTAAACTGAACAGAGGATTGTTTTTGTGTTCCGACTCAGTGAGGACGGCTCCAAACACGCCGTGCTCCAGCTGGCCTGATGCATGAAATACAGTGGGTCATGTGATATTGAGGATTAATTGCACAATTGTTTTGATATGAAAGACCTATTTAACAGGTTTTAAATTGAGCCGGGATTGTTATTGTACTGTTATGTTAATTGTTTGTAATAGGGTTGATTATTAATCGTGCCTGATGTGCGCAGGCATTTCGGGGTTAAATTTTTATGCTGTGGTCATGACAGTTCACTGCCGAACAGGCACAGCTTGGTGGGAATTTTTTTTTTTAGAAGAGTGTAATCATTTGTGTGTGTGTGTATGTGCGTGCTTGCTTGCCTAAATCCCCGTGGGTGGAAGTCAGCAGGAAATGGAGGGACTTCCACAGCAGTGTTTACTTTTACATTTCAGCAAGAATATCTTATTGGTTCTAACCAGATTGATAGCATGTGTACAGAGGAGGGGTTTGATGTGGCCCTGAAAAAGGCATCATGGAATGTAAATATTAGGGACCAAACTAATATTATTGACTGTGGTTTTGCTACTTGGGGCCACATGTGTGTGTGTCTGTGTGTGTGTGTGTGTGTGTGTGTGTGTGTGTGTGTGTGTGTGTGTGTGTGTGAGTGTCCTTGTATTTGCTATGCATTGAGTACCAATGCATATCCTCGGAACTTCAAAGGTCCGACTGAGGGGTAAGATGTGGTTTTAAGGCTGAGGTCAGAACTGGGTTTAAGGTAGGGTCAGAGGGTTAGTTGTGATGGTTCAGTTTAGGCTCAGAGGCTGGTTAATATGTGTTATGGCTATATTTCAAAAAACAATACGAGGCCTATACAAGGGTGTGTATGTGTGTGTGTCTGTGTGTGTGTGTGTGTGTGTGTGTGTGTGTGTGTGCTATTCTGAGGTGATTATTGTAGCTGCAGCACTACCTGCAACAGTCTCCACACAGCCCATTGTCTGCTGGTTGGGCTAACAGCCTGATCAGAGAGTGTGTTTGCTGTGAGCAGACAGGATTTGATGCTACAGTTTCAACTTCAAACACGGCATGTGGTCCCCGCAAATCCCTCAGAGCTACAACAGTGACTCATGACCGGCTGCCATGATCATGAAAGCTAGACTGCAGTCTAAACACGATTTGTCGCTTCTGCATCCTCCGCTGCTCCCTCTGTTCTTCACCTCGCCGTTGTCTTCTCCCGTTTCTCTGTCTTTGTCCCTCCGACTCTCCTGTTTGTTTGACAGGGATTAAATTGATGGGGGAGCTCTGAGGGATGTTTACTGTAAAGCGTGTTCATCTTACATCCACCTTTCCTGGTGTGAGCGAGAGGCTAACAAGAGCGTGGAAACCTGCTGCAAACAGGGTCGCTCACGCTGTCGCTGCGTCACATTCTTGCTCCATCATCCACTGTATGCTTTCTCATGGTCCTTCATCCCCATCAGGCTTTTTCCTGGTTCCTCAAAGGCATTTCAGTGTTACAGTAGCTTCAGGCACCTCTTTTGTTCTTTCCTCCTCTATGTCTCCAAACCACAGTCACCCCCCTCCCCAGCCAGGAAACTCAAGCTTGCCTGAAGCTCTGTTTGGGGCAATAGCAGCAGGCACAGACAGATATGGTTACATAGACACATTTCGGAGTAGACAAACACATCCATACTTTGTGTCTGACTCTCACTCTCTCTCTCACACACACACACACACACACACACACACGCACACACACACACACACACACACACACACACACACACACACACACACACATTTCGACTCAAGGTGTGCTTTCTACCTGGGGGCAATGACTCAATGAAAGCCAATGCTGGAGTCTTTGACCTCTGAGTCTGCCAGTAATGCGTCAGCTGCTATTTTCACTCATAATATCAGAACCAGGAAAGACACACACACACACACACACACGCACACATGCACACACACACACACACACACACACACACACACACACACACACACACAGACATACACACATGGAAATGACCCAGTACTCAAGGAAAAGAACAAAATATTCATCTCGGCTTCTGTTCAAACCCAAAATGAGCATCTTGACCTGATCGACCAGCTTGGATTCCCTTAAAGCTGCAGGGCTGCATCTTTCCCTCTTTTGTCATGTTTTCAACAGATGAATTAGTCAATGTTCTACTTTATACATTATTTACAAAGTAAGTTATAGCTATTAGTTGAACTAGATGACACAAAGTATCTAGCGACAACCAAACAGGCAGGAAATATCAAAAACACAAAATTTTTGCCACATAATGTATCAAATACTAATCTGTTTATCATCCACGCATTACTTTCAATAAATTATTTTATACAGTGTTGCATCATCACTGAGATAAGCATCGATAGTGAACAGCCAATTTCAGGTTCAAACACTGACCCTTCTTACCGAGAGCCTCATCCATAATCTAATAGTTACGTGATATTTGATTAATTAGGTGGAAAACTTGTAACTTAGACTTTCTTTCCATTTGCTTCCTTTAACTGCAGAAAACTCAGCAAATGCTGTGAAAGTGATCAATGAATGGAAATCACACATAGATCAACTCCCGTCAGATACATATTTGGATGCAGACCATAAGAGATCTACACAATAGGTTGATGGTATTGTTGCTTCCACAGGTGTGTGCAGATGTGTGTGTGTGTGTGTAGGGCGACTGGCTGAGAGGCAGTGTGTTTAGTTCTCCCTGAGTGAGTTGGATCTGATAAGGCTGACAGCCACAGGTTGATATTCCTGAGAGCAGCCCCTCTCTTGCCTTCACACCACATGCCGCCGACACGCAAACACAAAGAAATATATTTTTTTCAATCTCTCTCTGTTGGCTGTTTAAAAGTATACAGAAATGAAGGCGACGCCTTTTTAGTACCTTTTCCAACAGCCGACAGTGAGCTGTATTCTTCTGTAACTGTCCCCACAGCCGTCACTGCTGTTGCGGATTTGAGGTAGAAATCAGCCAGCAGACACTTTGCCATGCAAATGCATGGGAAAAAAGCCCGTGTGTGTCAGTGTGACAGTTATTCTGCTACCCACCATCACTCAGAGACACTCTGTTTTCTCTGAGGCCCACTTCAAACACAGCCCGGGGCTGTCTGCCTTTGCTCTGGTCATGTCTGCCTATCTGCTTGTATTTTCCACCGCACCTCTGATTTTGTCTCCCGCAGGATTCCAAGAGAATGAAAGAAACCCGCCAAACTGCACATGTAATCTTAATGTGCATAGATTTTTATCTGTCTAATTTCCCACATGGCTCTGAAATACAAATACACGCAGGTGATCGCGCGCGAGAGCAAGAGGCCAATCATATTCACATCAATGCATCACACACCGGCAGAAAAAAGGAGAGGAAAAACAAATAATTCCACATAGAAAGGCACACATGCACCCTTGAAGAGGATAAAGTGGTTGGATAATGACATTGAAGGGAAGACTGGGGTATGGAGAATGAAAGAAGAGAGAGGGAGAGAGGAGAGAAAAGGCTGCTCCCTTATTCAATTAGCGGCACTGGCCTAGAGTAATTACCTCTACTCTCCCTAATTCACATGTAAATTTGCAACAAGCGCTGCACTATTTTAATACAATTTAGCACCACTTTGACTGGATGCCAGTGTTGTCCACATGGAAGAGGAGCATTGAGTGTGTGTGTGTGTGTGTGTGTGTGTGTGTGCGCACGCATGTGTGTTTCAGAGACATAATCATGGAGGAACGAGGAATCCTTTGTGTGGCTCTGCCATCATCAGAGTAAACAGAAAGGGGAGCAGGGCAGCAGGAGGAGAGGAGGCCCGCGCTGTTGACGCCGCCATCAGATAAGATCAGCGGTGAGACCTGACTTACTCTCTCTGTCCTGTGGGAAAAGGAGCGCTGACTCTTTCCTACAAATCTGCCGTCTCCACCCTCTTATGCACACACACCAAACTGCACTTGCCCTGGGGAAATACCGACGGTTCAGCGCCGCAGCAGCTCTTCCTGAGACGGGCAGGTCAGCCATCGAAGGAAGTAAATCCTAATCTCCTGCCACTCTTTCATCCCTGCATCGATTATCTCCAGCCAATAAGATTCTCTACCCAGATAATTGTCTAATTAGCTGGCTAATTGCTCTATATAATTAGCCATTTTAGGATATTGTCCAGGATGAATAATATTGGTCTGTGTCAAACGCTCCCCGATAGTCTTTCCCGCCCTGCACATCGCTCGGCTCGCCACAGACACGTGAATCGATGACACGCTGTTGTTCCCGATAGGGTGGATAAACGGAACTGTGGGTTTTAAAGAAGAAATGGTGAAAAAAGCAGGAGAGGGGAGGTGGGGGGGAGAAAGGAGTTGTTACAGTTTACTCCAAAGCAAAGAAATGCTGAAAATAGATGGGGCATTTCCCATCCCAGAGAGAACAACCCAGCATTTTGATGGAAGCGGAAGGTTTGTTGGGTGTGAAACCCAATCAGGAAGAGTGTGTTTGGTGCTAAGCGAGGATGCTGTTTATTGGTTTGTGTACAGTCTCTCTGAAGCTTATTTAAGGTGAAAACAGGCAATGCATAGCCATCTGATCTGTGTATATGTGTAAGCACAGGGCCAAATCAGGGGCGGATGATTGTGTGTATGTGAGAGAGGGAGAGAGAGGCAGGTGTGTGTCTCAGCAACTGAGCTGACTCTGAATGAATGGCATGTGGCCCTCTTCTGACTTTTCACCAACGTTCCACCTTGTAGCAGCATATTTACATTTTTCTACAGAAATATGTGTTGCAGCTGGACAGACATGACCTCCTTAACTCTGTGGAAATCCCCACTTCAGACGAACCAGTGACTGACTCATATTCTTAAGTACTCGTGCCCCAGCACATGCATGACTACGCCCCTCGTCTTGTATTTGTGTGTCCTGCAGGTATTCTGTGGGAGTCAAAACCAGACTATGCATTTTACCAGTAAAGTGAGGACATTTTTTTGGCCATTAGGCCAAATTCTAAGGTTTGTTTAAGGGTTTAGACTTGGTTTTAAGGGTAAGGCATTGATTTGTGAAGGTTATGGTAGGGAGCAATTAAATGTCAGTGAAAGGCCTCACAATGATACAAAACGGACGTGTGTGTGTGTTTTCATTTCTGGCATGTAATAAGGACACACAATCCATGAAAACACAAATCATGTTAATCAAAGATATGATCTGGCCCAATATGAAGCACAATTTCTTCAATGATGTCATTCTCTTTCACTTCTAATTACACTTCATTCATTAAAAAGTTGACAATTAAGTATATAATCACTTCTGGCTTCAGAGCACGTTTCACCAGTAAAGCCAAAAGTTCGCCCACATTCAGTGATTAATGTCTCGTACGTTGCTCGTGATTTTAACCCTAAAGATGCCCCATTTTTTCGATAGTCTCTTCCCGACTGCAGCTACTTTCCATATTCAGCATACACATACATTAAACATGGAAAGAACTGGTCTTGATTTGTTGCTACAGGGAGCTAGATGTGAGTCCTCAGGCAGCATCTGATCTTTTGTTTTTCAGTCAGGTGGGAGTGAGAACATACAGGATCTTCACAGGATCCTGCGCCGACCACATCAAAACAGGACGCGTTTGCTTCCACCTTTGCTTGTGTCTTTCACAAAGATCTATGTGATTTGAGGTCCCTAAGCTCTAAGATATCACCGCATTGGAAGCAACACCACTTTCTTTTTGGCAGAGTCCCACCGACAGATCATCCCTCGTCCGCTCTTCTTCTCTCCCATTATGTGGTCGTTCTTCCTAACAGACTCCCACCTCTTTCTCTTTCCTCTCATTCTCTGCTCTAAACCTCACTTTGGGTGTGTGTGTGTGTGTGTGTGTGTGTGTGTGTGTGTGTGTGTGTGTGTGTGTGTGTGTTGGGGGCTTACACTACTACAGATTTCAACTATTTTCTCTTCACTTATTCAATTCGGCGACTGCAATTCAGACACCTAATTACAAATGGAATCAGATTAGATCTTTACAATAGGCAGAACAACCTGGCTGTATATTCTTACAGATAAAAGGTTACTGCTGTTCAACAACCAAGGACACTCTCCTCCCCCTCCTTCTCCTCTTAGTATATCTTTCAGTGTTGGTTTGACATAGTGGCAATAGTACGTGGGCACACACGCCTACACAAAGAGAGTGGGTGGGGTGGGCAAAACACTCTTAGGCTGTGACATAACTGCAAATGCTTGCATATATATATATATATATATACACTCAAATATCCAGGTACATCGACAAACAGGCCCTTTCTCTCTTACATGTGCACACGCGTGCACACACACACTCCACATAATATACCCAACTTGCTGGCACTCTGATACATGCCGCTGGATTGATCCAACTCTTTTATCTGCTAAATAACTTACCATCGATTGAGCGGGGGAAGAAGAAGGTGGAGGAATGCGGAGAGGCGGAGGGAGACATGGATGTGCAGAGAGATTTAAAGCTTACTGATCTCCAGTAGCTGTCCACACTGAAACGAGTCACTGTGTCACCCACCGTTCAGAGGCACGCACGGACCGCGAGGAGGGTTTGGATTTGCGTCAGTAAACGAATGATTGTAAGTGCAGATCTAATACTTGCCTCCTAAAGCCCGGCAGCACCCTCCCATTATGAGTCTAGACTCTAACAGGTATTATCTATTTCTTATTTGAAGGAGCCCGAGGAAAAGTGATATAATGGCCCTCTCCACACCCTCAGGGGAGCCCCCTCTCCATCCATAGAGGGTTCAGAGGCTAATTGGATATATCACAGTGAAAAACATTTAAAATCCCAAATCAATACCTGCCTCTTTAATGCATTTCCTGAAGAAGTGCTCCTCTCTATTGCTCCCCCCCCCACACTCAGACCTTCTCTCCCATACAATTCCTCACCACCTATAGGGGCCAGAGGATGCATGTAGGGGTCAATGAGCTAAAGGCTACAGGGGGGCAAAACAGAGTGAGCCCCACGGGGGTCTTAGAATTGAATGGTGGCTGGTGATGTACATGTGAGGCTTATGGGAAACATCCGTTGAAATAACGCCACGCTCAACACATCTGCCCAACATGTACGCCGAATACAACAACGTAAAAAGTGCAGAACAGCAGCATCGGGCAGAGAATGTTCTGTGAAATCCTGCAAGGGCAGCGGCGATGCTGCATGTACACATCCGTGTTCTTGCGTAATTGTGATCGTAAAGCGCAACGTAAAGTGTACGTGTGTACATTCTGCCTGACGATCCTCTTCTCTGGTTGCTGTTAAATCTGACAGCAAGACAAACATGCACATACGTATCGACCCAAACAATCGGTTTTACATCTCATCCAGATGTTCGTGGACCCTTTGGCTGATGTGCTGAACACCCAGGCCCACCATGCCTTTGCTCTTGCACTTGGGGTGAAAAAAAAGCTTAAGGCATTCAATCTCAAATTAGTTAAAGTCGATGCACAAAATCCCCGTGCTTTGTTCTGAGAAAGGTGTGGGCTCTGGTGCCAAGGTCCATGACAGAAGGCTGATATCTGATCTGCTAAATGAGCCACTTTTTGAGTCATCTTGGATTTTTTTCTCTCTTGTGGCGCATCACGGGCCCGGAATGTTAACATCAGGTTTATTTTGATACCTGAACAACTCTGGAATGCCTTCATTCACACACACACACACACACACACACACACACACACACACACACACACACACACACACACACACACACACACACACACACACACAAAATCATTTTGTCTTTAGATAAAAAAGTGAATCTTTCCATTAATATTTCTGTATTGATCAGTAGTGGGAGGGGTGAAGGTTAAATTGTGTTTGTGCTCACTGTCGGTGATCTAAACACTGACTCGATGCCGGATTCTTCTGTAAACATGTCTTGTGAATTTGTTTGTGTACCTATCGACACAGATTTGCTTATCATGAGAGCTTTTTTGGGGGTGTAACCAGCAGCATTTGGGCCATCATTGTCGCTCCCTTTGACACAGTTCTGTTTCCAGAAAAACAGGATACGCAGATGGTTGTCTGGTGCTTGTTTCCCAAAGGCCGACCATCGATCTGCAGCCATCTCCTTGTAGGCAGCGTTCTCGCACCAGATCAGACATCCGAGGGAGATCTTTGAAAAGTGCCGGTGATGTTTCCGTCTGCTGTTCTGTGATCTTCTGTCTGGATTTGTCCAAATGAAACAGAGGTCGTGAACCCATGTCCACTCATTCCTGCTAGGGACATGGAAATGGGTCATCACAAGCACCCTTGCGGTGCACAAACCTGTTACATTCGACACCCTGTTTTCATTGGAGTTCATCCACACGGACACTTACGAATGCTTCTAACCTCCACCAGTCTCCTCATTCCCTCCCCTCCTCTGCCAACTTCCTCCCTTCACTTTCTCCCTCCCCCAACCCACTCCTTCCTTCCTCTGTTTGCTTTTGCTGCCTCACTTCACTTTCAGCGACAATGTCTCACCTTTCTTTGTTGAATTACACCCCTTCACTCCCTTCACGCTGTCCGGTTGAATCTCAAAGTGGCTTCGTGTGTAGGAGAGAATAGGGGAAAAAGTCTTTGTTACGCTGACAAATTATATTTAAAGATCAGCGTATATTTTTCTTTTTGGTATGTGTGTTTTTACTAAATGTTTTTGCTTTTGTGTCACGTGAGCAGAGAAGATGGCGGCTGTCACTGACTGTCTGCAGAGGTTCTCACGGTTTGCTCATGTAGTACAACAGTGGAAAAAGTGGCAAATGTTATTTGTCAAACATGCACATTGGTTGGAGAATAGCATCCCAGCCAGAGTGCGTATAGTGTTTACTCTCTTGCCACAACATGTTTGTGATGTATATACGTTTAAAACTGGTGTAACAAGTGTCTGTGGTTATTGTTTGACTGGTAAAGAGCTCTAAGCTTGTGTGTATGCGTTGGTGTGTGTTCATGAACGTGTGTGTGTGGACACTAGCCCCAAAAGGAGCCGTTGTGTTCTTGTTTGACTTCAACTCTTCAACTCTTTCAGGATGAGTCATTTTCAACTGTCATGACAGAGCCCATCAGCTCACGATGATTCCGATTAGTTTCCCGCAGAGATGACAGGCAGAGCAGGTCTTTAGCGGCAGCAGTGTATGTTCTAATCTGAGTAAGTGGAGTGGAGAATAAGGAAGGTTTTCTCCAAAGAAGAACCATCAAAAATAGACTCAACTTCCCCAAACTCAGTGTCAACCTTTTGCTTTTCTTTTGAGCCTTCAGAGGGTGAAAATAATACTGTTTTTTATTGTGACAATAAGAATCTGAATTCTAAAGGCCAACCATACGATCACGCTACGACAATTAGCCACTGTGGCTGCATTTGTTGTGTACCTGATTTATCATCACACAAGTATCACAGTATCATAACAACACATAAACGTGGACATAGGATCAAAAGATGTTACACCCCCAGAGTTCTTCTCCTGTCTGTCTCTGTGCGAGTCTGACAAACAAATAAACGCGCTCGAAATTGCATTCTCAACTCACAAACTCAATTCGCATTTGCTCCAGCCACCCTCCGCTTCAAATCATCTGCCAGATGCCCCCTCTCCGACTCCCGTTAATCACATTATCTGGGATCCCCAGCACTTAAATCCATAACTGCTGTGTATATTAATCGCAGGGAATCTCGTTATCGTGTCGACATTAATTAAAACCATCTGCCAGGGACAGGCTGGGGCTACGTTGGAAACAAAGAAGTCGCGGGGAAGCGTTGAGCTATGTGTGCCGGAAAACATTTGAAATAATCTTGTCAGGTGTCTGATTGAGATTTTTCTATCGATTCAGAAGCTAATACCCCTCATACCCAGACAAGACTAAAAGGGATCTGTCGCAAGCTCACGGCTGCAAGTTTTTCCAGGATTTGACAAGTACTTCCTGGTTCAGCATTGCTGGAGTTCATTATAGTCGTATATCCATGTGCCTCTGCTGTCAGGATCCATTACGCATTCGAGGCAGGAACACACACACATGTAGGCTTTAACCGAGCGAGTCAGTGGACGCAAATGGAATCAGACACTTCCAAATCGCGAAGACGAGAAGCAAAGCTGCCGCTTTTCTACGTTCCAATTCCGAGCTCTCTCTCTGCGCAGGGGGCTGTTTGGCTGCCCGTAAGTGATGGCGCCCGAGAATCCCGTCTCTCGCCGTGAAGCGGGTGCCCTGGAGGAGAGAGGAGGCAAGTGCAGTAGTGAAGTTCAAAACAAGATAATATTGAACTCAGCATTATTCAGAAAATGAAACAGCGCTAAGTTCTGATACGCTGCCTACTGTGCGGTGAGGTATGGCTCCGAGGCAAAGAGGCAGGTGGAGTTTCAGTGGAAAAACAGAAGAAGGGAAACGTGTGTTAGATGGAGGAATAAAGGAACAGAACAATGGACTGTGTATGGCCTCCCACATCCTTCCATCTCTTGTCTTTACCGGCACCTCCCTCACTGGCTCCCTCTGTTCATCTCTCAAACTTCAAGGCACTTTGGAGGGAAAACATGTCAGTAACTGGGGGCGCAATCCTGGGCGGCCAGTGCTTCCCGCTCAAACAAGCACAACAAATACGCACCATCGTGCGCACCGGGCCTGAGTCTGAATGACAGCCGATCAGGAGTGCCTCGCAGCGCCCTCCTCCTCTCCTCCACGCTCCCTCCTCTCATCTCAGCTTTCATCTGATTTGATCCATTAGCATTCTTTTCCTCCGCGCCGTTCGCGCTACTGTCAAGCTCGGTGGCGCAGCCTCAGTCTGAAGCAGTTGAACTGTTGCCTGGGGGGCCTCACCTTAGAGGGCTGACAGCTGCCTGCATAATCAGAATTGGGGGTAGGTGGGTGGGGGGTTGGGTGTGGGGGTAGGTAGGTGGAGGGTGACTTTACGTTCCCGAGACCAGGTTGGGTTCAAAGATGTGCGTGAGGAATGAAAGTCGGGGGAGAAAATGGATGTGATGGTGGATGTGTAGTGTGGGTGTCTGTGTGTAAAAGAGGAGTAAGTCAGATGGTGGTGGTGGTGGTGGTGGTGGGTGGGGGGTGGGTGGGTCGGGGGTGGGGGGGGGGGGTCAGTGATCATCTGTGAGAAAAAAAAAGACAGGACATCACACCCTCATTGCAAAACTAACCACAAAAGATAACATTTTTCATAAGAGTCCCAAACATGAGATCATCTCAAGGGTAACACGCCCAGAAGAACGAAGACGCTGCACACAAGCACGTCGTTCTTCTCAGGAGAAGCAGCGGAAAACACAGATTCTGCACAATTAAACACTCTATATGTCCTGATGATTTATTTATTTATTTTCTTAAAGTGGTTAAAATGCACGGCGAACGCGCAGAGCATGCAAATGAGGTTCCAGGACGCTCTCCTGTCAAATGAATCTACTTCAGGTGGTGCTTCAGCTTGTGCTGTCCTGTCCTTGGCCCCTGACCCTGACACCTGGTTCAGAGCAGGGAAGGGTTCCTGTGCTGGAGGCCTAAAATAGATCTGTCACATTTTACATCCTGGTGCTGCTGTCCCCTCCCCAAGTCCACCCTGACGCAGACAACGGCCCCTCTGTTTGCCAGTGTTTGCTCTGGAGAGCCGTGCACCTCTGCGCTCTGCACAGAACCGCTCTCAAACCTCTCTCTCCATTCCTGCAGAAGCTCATCTCCTCCAGTCTCTTTTTTGGCTGTCTTGGTGTTTCCCCTCTCTTTCGTTTCTCTTCCTCTGCCTGCTTTATTCCCTTTTTTCTTTTCTCATTTCTCAATTTGTGTGCTCCTTTGCAGCTCTTTCTTCTGCATTGCTCTCTCTCCCGTGAGATCAATTTACCTGTGCATGGCCGAATCCTTTCCCTCCGCACGCTTCTGTTATAGTCTTCTCCTTCTCCACTTCTGTCTTCTTGGCCGTCTTTCACCAGCTCTTCATCTTCAGCACTGAGCCCTCCTTCGCTCCTGCTAACTTTCTGCCTCCCAACTCATTTCAAATTCAATTAAACCTCGGGAGATTTAACTAACTTTTTAAAGGATCAGGGTATCTCTGTGTCTTCCTCTTTCACTGTAGCTTTATGGGTTCCTCCCACTCATTTTCTTCCTCAACATGAATCCGTGATTCTTCTTTCTATTCTCTACTTTTTCCCATAGAAGCCTTCACTCCCGTGCCCTTCACTTTGCCTCCCTGCAGCTGTCTAAAGGCTCAGAGTCTTCCAGGTACATGCTATTCCTGCTCTAGGACAGAAGTAGGACATGGGGCTGTATTTGGAGGGAACAGGACTTATTAAAACTTTAAAGGGAGGGGAGGGAGCTTTTTCCAAAACACATTCTGTGACCACATTTACCACTCTGTTGAGCTGATGATACTCAATTCCCATCACATTTCAGACTGCTAATGTGGCCGTAGCGGTAAACCTGAGATGCTGTCTGCACGTGACAGAACTAGTGGTGGGATTTTTGTGAGATAAAGACAAGGATAAGACAGTTGTGGCATTGCCTGTTAAAACTGAGAATGACTATTTTCTTCAACATCAAATGAAATATAAAGTTGGGTAAAATGTTAATTTGCAGGCACTTTTGAGCTTCTTTCAGTGAAGTTAATCACCAAGATCAGTGCTCAGAAATTTGACCTTATTATATTTGAAAATCTCCTAAATGTTCTCACAGCGGTGTGGAACACCAATAATGACATGATTGCAACTGGAATGAGTCCAGTCAATAGCTTTTATATTTATTCTCATATAGATTATGTAGTTTAAATGAAGCACTTTGTCATGAGTCTTTTTGACCTGAAAAATCTGAAACATTAATAAAGAATGAGACATTTATTATTGGGATTAATCTAGACTCATTCTGTCAGTCATGTCCCAGCTTGCGTTGCTGCACGTTAAATCACAACCACCGGTTTTACCGTCTTCACCTGCGAGAGTCATTAACACACGCTACAATTACAGAACACTGCTCGACAACCACACTTAGCATGTAATGTGTCCTGGTGGGATGTGTGTAGGGGTCTAAGATGCATCTGCAGTGTGTTCAGGTGCTTTTCCTGTTTAAACACAGTTAGAACATCAGCGTCTTGCCCGGTTGCTTGCAAGCATCCAGCATTTAACCAACATTTGACTGCTGTTTAATTCTGTGCCTGATTCCCACTTACACAGGATCATAACCATATCCTATTATTAGCCGGGACCTTAGATGAATGACTCCAGAGGTTACCGTCTCTTCACTAAGGTGGGAGGGCAATGGGCCTGCCTCCAAACTGACACGGTTGTTGGAGCAGCTACTGGATAGCACCGCTGGGATCCATCTCAGAGCAGGCCAAGAGGAGGAGGAGGTTCCCCATCTCTCACAGGCCAGATCCCGCTGCTGCAGAAGATAAGGTCAAAGCATCTGTCACTGCACCCATCACACTTAACACACTTTACAGCGGCTCTCAATGGCCTTACATCACGTCTGTATGGTCATGACTTGATAATGGTCCACGCATGTGTCTGTGTGCTCGCGCCTCACCGGAACACGGCTGAACCAAAGTCCAAGCGCTTCCTTCAAGGACGTTTTTCTGGAGAAGGAGCACAAACGCGCTCCGTTTAGAGGACCTCTCCTCAGCACTGATGTGGCCTCACATGCACAGCCCTGTGACGTGCGCGTTAAAAGCTCCAGACAATGTGAAGGAATCGTAATCGTCTGAGCTGATGCACCTCAGAAATGTGATGATTGAAGGATGTTCCATTCCTATTTTAGAGTACACACCAAGTTACACCTAAAGGGCCTGTTATTGTCCCAATATCCGATCTTGGCAGTGGTCTTAGCATAAGCATGGTCGTCCATACAAGTTTGGCTGTTTTTACACATGCACCGATGAATAACAAACTAAATCAGATTAAGGGGTACATGCATGAGAGCTGCCATTATCTGAGTGTGGTCTGATCACGTAAACAGGACTTGTGCACTGTGATCTGTAAAATCCTTATTCAGTGAGTCACCTCAGTTATGCTGCATCCAATATTTCATAATGACAGACAGACTATAGCTGATGAGTCCATTTTAATCAACCCAGATCCACCCTAATCATGTGGCTCCTCGAGCCAACCAGGGATCATGTTGTAGCATGTTGCGCACCGTAAAACAGTAATGGCGACTTCCAAACCACCTTGTGGGGAAGTTGAGAACTATTGCGCAACCCAATCTTTGTTTAAATGTTCTAATTAAGTCTGTTCTGGCTTAAAATGCTCCTGCGCTATACCACTAATGCCAAAATTAGCGTCTGTTTTTTTCATATCTGTCATTACTGTTCCAGAGCTTGACCTGATGCATGGGTTCTCTTGTGCAATTTTTGATCAGATTAATCAGATAAGGACTGACATGCAGGGCCAAACCGTGTATGTGAGAGTGTGTGAGGGAGGAGGGAGAGTGAGAGGAAGGGTAGTAAAGATAAGAAAGTTTTAATATATCAGAGCAGAAAACACGGATATACTTGACCAAGATCGGAGTTCAAAGGTCGCTGCTGTCATTGGGCATCAAGCCGGAACTTTTGAGGTGAACACTCCAGCGCGTCCTTCCTGCAGTAAATGGATAAATTTAAATTCCTGGGTCATGTGAAGCAAAAAAGTGTTTAAAGTTCAAATGGCGACAGTGGTCACATAAATCTTGTCATTAAAGCCCACTTATCCACTGCTTTGGCTTTGGTGGAAGGCCCGTGTCAGCCTGTGTCGACCTCCTAAAGTGTTAAACCGCCAAGTGCAGCGAATGTTAAAGGGACAGCTCGTTTGAGGAGTGGCCGCGGCTTAATGTGAAAAAGTGTATGTGACACCCGCTTGGATATACGCGGGGAACAGACAGCGAGGGGCCTGGTATGAGCAGCCAGGCTCAGGAATGCTGAGCTGTTGCTCCATTTTTTGGATTAAATTCTGCTTAAATGGGTTCTTTAAGGGTTAACTGATACAGCGTAGAGGCCCCGCAGCCCTCAGGCTGGGCACGGGGCCAGCCCCACTCACAGACATGGAGGGTTTGTGCGCGTGTGCACGTTTATGTACGTGTGTCTGTCTATGCCAGGGACAGCCTAGTGACTCAGGGAGTCCAACCCTGCCCCCCCGTCCAAAGATGAGCAAAGTTTTAAAGGGACACGAACAATCGGGGGAGAGGGGGAGTGTTGCAGATGTAGGAGGCGCTGTGGAGCATGTTTCTCCGCTCAAAAGCTCTACGCTGGTCACACTTATATATGTGGAAAGATGTCAGTCCCCTGCCGTGAACTCTGCTGGGAATCCAACCTGAGTAATCTCACACTTCCAGTAAAACTAACCCAAGAGTTTGTTCCTGTACTGTGTTTTTTTCTCTCACTAGTTAAACCCAAAATTACGACCTGGTCCTGAGAGTCACCTGTATGTGCCTGGAAGACCCCGTCAACCTGCGCACACACTTCCACATACAATTACAGAAACTTTGCAATCCTCTCACTGTCCCCTGTTTTCTGCTCACCATTCTTTTGTCTCGTTTCCATATACACGCGCGCACACACACATGCACACACACGACCAGCCGTTCGGCCTGCTGAGTCACGTCTAAATGACACGAAGTGCGATTGCAGCTCACACTTACATAACCTCTGTCTCCACATTATCGTTATTACAGCTGCACAGAAGTGCAGGAGAAAACAATTATTTTAAGTACTCCCCAGCCAGGACTCACCTTCTCAGTGGACCAAATATGTGTGCGAGTGTGTGTGTGTGTGTGTGTGTGTGTGTGTGTTATTGTATGGCTATCAGCTGAGTTTATGCTCATTTGTAGTTTTCTGTACAAGCATCTGAGTGAGTAATGAGAGAGTTAAGTTTCTTCGCTCCACTTTGGACGGAGGGAGTCAACATTCTGGCAGCCCTTTTGTGTGTGTGTGTGTGTGTGTGTACGGGAGAGAGAGAGAGAGAGAGGAAGAGAGAGAGAGCCTACACTTTGGCAGGCTCAAGTTTGTACAGATGGAGTAGCTCTTGTTGGATAAACCACAGAATTCCTCCCACTGTCCAAGTTAGCACTTCATAGGATGAAAAAAACTGCGCGCTCTGCCCTCCGTCCCCCAACCCAACCTTCCATACCTTGACTCCCCTCCCTCCCGCTGCCCTTCGTGAACCCCTCCGATGTCTCACCCTCATCGCCCTTTGCCACACCATTGCATTGCGACTCCCGGGAGGAAAGTAGAGCAGCCCCAGCTAATCGAGCCTAGATGGGCCTGATTTATTTTTTCTATTCCCATCTCTCCACCCCTCTGAGCTTTGACTTATAAACCCTCCATCAAAAACTGTACTCGCAATAATGGCGTGTCTCTGAAATCTAGAGAGGTGATTGTTTTAACAGTCGATCTTCAGCCCTGCCGAGTGACCAGGATCGTGACAAATGTTTTTCACAGAGTAATGACGCATCCCCTGTTTTCCGTTTAACCTCGGCTACCTCTGGACCAGGCCAACTCCTTTACCTCATGTAGATGGTGTCATGGCTCATTCATTATACACAAACGACCCTGTGAAATGTGAAATGATTTTCCCTGATAGCTTCACCAAGGTCTACAACACACCAACTGAGCTCCTCACCCCCCCCCCCCCCCCAGTATCGAAGTTTTCTGAGTATCCGGAATGAAATAGTTCCGAAACATGAAGCGGCTTCAGCTCTCCATTAATACACACAAAAGTAGGTTTGATCTCACTTGTCTAAGCTAACAGCCTTTTGGGGTAAACTTGTGTCAAGCTGAACAAATGTTTAATGGTGAAGAGTCCGCACACACACGCACACGTACACACACGAATGGACTCCGACACTGCCAAAAATGATTTCAAGGCGATGTTGCACTCATGCTTATCTCAAATGACCCAAGTCCGTGCCAGTAGTGTTTTCACTGAGCTCTAGCATGTGTTTACCAGTGGCAGACTGCCTCCCCATTAAAGCTGCAGTTCCCCTGAGGCTGCAGCACACGTTATTAAGACACAGGATATGGACTCTGACCATGGCGTCCTACCTCTGCCTGTAGCCACATGGTTCCTACCTGTAAACCTTCTTATATATGCCCATTTTTCAGTCTGCTTGGCTGCCTGCCACCCCTCTGCATACCAACCGCTGTTTCCGTGACAGAGTCTGTGGATTCTAACTCTACCTTTGAGCTGCTGATTGACTGAATCTGATGCTAGCACAGAACACTGAGGAGGGGGACCCTGTTTTAATTCATTCAGAGACAAAGTAAAGTGCACAAACAATAGGCGAATTCTTGGAAACAATTATGGTTAATGTAACAAAATGCAAATAAAGTAGTTTAAAGTGTACAGCTTTAGCATTATCTGAACACTAGACCAGAGGGACAGAACATTCAACAACATGCCACAATATGCTATCTGGGAAGTGTTGCTGGATGAGACACTAAAGAAGTATATTGCACTCATAATGAATGCAGTTAAAGAAATCCCCCACCCAGCCTGGGTGCTTTTTCTGGCTCCCCCACCCGCCATCCTCACTACCCCGAGGCCAAAGCTCCCCAGCTTTCCAGAATGGAGTCATTAGCCGGGTGCTAATGGCTTCAGACTTTCTAATTGAATGGGAACTCATTGATCTGTAGGTAGAGAGAAATGGTTCTTTTCATTGCTTCAGTTTGAGCCTGCACGGCATTTGTCTCCATTCAAAATTAAAGGCCACGCATGCCGAAGATAAGGTGGAATTTGGGCACGCTCACATATGGAAGTCCGGCATTTAGATCCAGGCACGGATACAGTACACGTGCACAACATCCGCGCACAAACGCAGAACTGGCTGCTCGGCTACGTGTAGCCTCAAGGGCTCCCATTGTGAGACAAGCGCACTTTTATCTGTGTTCACTCCTGGTGGGAGACAGCGCTCCTCACATCTTTTTAAACACTGCAACAACAACAAGGGGTTGCCTGGGGCAACGGGGGTCAGGGAGGCGGCTTAGTAGAGATGTCAAGCATGTAGTCATCTCTGCATGTCGGAGGCTGAAGTGCATGAGCTGAAACAGCAACGTAAGAAGTTCTCCAACAGTTTATCCTGCACATTGATTATCTGCTGTTGGTCGTATGTGTTTGTGTGTGTGCGTGTGAAGGCTAAGTGTGCGTTCTCGGATATATTTCCTCTGTTTAAACGGTTCATACACACATGTCAATAACTCAAAAGGGTTGTCAACTGAGGGTTGTTTTTGAATTTGCTTTCCTGCCACGGTTTAAGCGATAATATTAATGTTTTCTATTACCAAAGTCCCAAATGAGAAGCGCATTAGTCACTCATCATTATTTCAGAAGGTTGCACAATAACGGATTTATCTGTTTTATGGCTGTTATTTTTGGACCATTCGTTCCTGAGCTCCGGTTTGCTGCACTGCTGTTTGTTTAATATAACCTGTGGCTTTTAATTCACATCTCACATGTCGCATTTTCACAACCACATGTAGGTGGGAGATTGGTGACTGTGTGTGTGTGTGTGTGTGTGTGTCTGTGTGTGTGTGTCTGTGTGTGTGTGTAAAAGAGGCAAATGTCTGGATCTGGTTATCAAGCTGGAATTCACTGTAAAAATTACAACTTTTTCTTTTCTCTTTCCCAACCCTTTACCCTCAAACCACACATCATATACTGTAAACTCTCTCTCTCTCATGCACACACACGCGCACACACTAACATAATTATACCACTCCATTGTTTCTCCACAGGGGTTTGTCTTGTTCCATGTAGAGAACTTTCCTGCAGGAAACAACAACCTGAAACCTAAAATTGTCACCGAACACCAGCAAAATTGACATTTTATTGAAGACAAAGTTATCTATATATCTATTTAATTCTTCGACCGAGCTGCTGCTCCTGCCAAACGTCAAAGGCCTGTGTCAAGTTTAAAGACACCTATTATGAGTTGAATGACATCATGTCTGGGAGGGACCTATAATAACATATCTGTCTCTTTTTGCAGATTATCTCGAGATAAGTACTGTGTGTGTGTGTGTGTGTGTGAGAGAGAGAGAGAGAGAGAGAGAGAGAAAGAGAGAGAGCGAGAGAGGGAGACATTGTCCATATAGCGTCCTATTAAACGATGACGGTGCGCATGCTTCTCTGCTGTCTTGCAGGACTGTGTCACAGTGGTGGATTCACTGACAGTTTGTAATTATGCACAATGCGGATTTGCAGATGAATTAGATACTTCACATCCATGGTTCCCAATCACCAGACGGTGGGCGGGGCCGAACAAGCTGTGAAATCTGATGACGTGCAAAGGCAGGGACCAAAAGGCCCGACTGCATTAAGCAATTGTGCTGTTTATCTTACTGGAAATATAAAATCACATTAAACATCGCAACAGAGTTTGCATTCATTTCAAAGTGAAATGCCGAACAAATCGATTTCACTTTATTAAAAATGTCAATTAATGGCTTTGAGGCTTAAGTGATGAATTCTGAATTTATAAGCAAGTGCTGCCATTAGCCAAACTACTTACAGAAAACTCATCCCAGGAGCCGCAGACCAAATGAGCATCAGAGGAAAACAGATGCATTTTCATGCATTAGGAACATTACTGCTTTCTCTCTGAATGTAAATTTAAAGACCAAAAAGAAATGCAACAAAGGCTGACAGAAGCTTGGAAAAGTGAAAGAGATCACGTCGGCAGGTGCCATCGGTGGAAACAGTCGTCCAAGAGTTCACTGGTAATGATATCAGGATTGTATTTACTGTATAAACTCTAAGTTAATAAATAACCCAAGAGAGAATAAAAACTTTATGACACAGGTCATTAATGTCTTTGAGGACAAACTCAGCATCCATCAAGTTTTAAAGTTTTTTTTTTATGTGAGGACAACACGTGTTTCTACAGACTTTAACACCGAATCAGTTCATTTATTTTTACCCGGTGGGATTTAAAAAAATGTTGATTGGGGCCTTTGGCAGCAGCTTCTGATAAACAAGGTCTGCAGACTGGCTTTCACGCTAACTTGTTCAATAATGCTGCTAATGCTGAGTTTAGGGCCTGGACATCAATCGGCACATTGAGGAAGTGGTTATAGTTTGGGTTCGTTGCCCAACTCTTATAAACCAGGATGGCACCAAAAATGGACACAACATTGTTTAATGTTGTGGCAGCTGAAGTCATTCGAAGTGATAATGTGTCATTAGAAGCCGTCCTTTAGTCTCTCAGAAGTGTGGGGACTAAAATTTGGTTAATGAGAACCCCTCTTTTCTGTCAGCGTGGATTATGGGGGGGGGGGGGGGGGTAAATCATCTGTGAAAAACATCTTGAGAGGTTTCTCTGTGGCCAGCTCTCACCTATGCCAACAGTGGGCATCTGGTAGCCATTTTGTGCCAGCAGCAGAGCCAGAGTTTCCAGAGAGGTAAACCACAGCAGGAGAAGGTAGAGAAGCAGCCCACCCAGAGAAGGAGAGGCGAGAAAACTCCCATTAAAAAGATGTGAAGTCAAACGAGAGCAAAGTGGATCTTGTTGTGGATGTCGGTGTGATCACAGCTGCAGTCGTGCTGTTTCCTCCTGCAGTCTCTCTATCACCACGAGCACCGGTCTGCCATTCATGGGTGCCTTTATGCTCCCGTTGGAGCCTGTACGTGTGTGCGAGCGCCACATTTCACAATCTATTCCCACCATCCAAAGTCCACCATCCATAATTTCTCTGGACTTTGCCAGGCTGGTTAAACTGGGAGATAAAGAGAACAGTTTAACTGTTCTGACACCTTCGTATTTGTGTCACAAACTCATAATCTAGGAATCCTCCGTGCCATTACCGTCGATATACAATGCGTTAGCGCTTCAACATTACTTTCCCCAAGGTCTGAGAAAACGAGCCGCGATGAGCTGCTAAATGTGCAGCGGCGCTTAGCGACGGCTAGCGAGACAGAGCTGGAAATATGCCCATCACTTTGGTTTTCGGGGAGAGTTTACTTTTGAGGTCTCAAGTACTGTTTGTGAGTGGTTTAGCAGAAAGTGTTGGATTATAGTGAGTATTGTCTCAATTTCATGTAGATTTGACAGAGTGAGTAAAATAAAAGGCCATAAAGCAACATTTTATGAACTCTTATAAGATTTTTCCACTGATTTGATGAGCGGTAATGTTGAAATTATAAGCAGAACATTAGTTTTCACGGTTGCCAGTGGTTTAACCTTGATTTTATGTTACAGAATGGAAATGAAATCGACTGTTATAAAGAACAACCACAGTGTTGCCTTGGCCTGCACGTGACATCCTCTCAGAGGTGGGTCAAAGTCTGGAAAAGTAAGGAAGTCTGCAACAAGACAGAAACATGAGATGCAGTTTCTAAAAGACAAAGAGAGAGGGGGGGGGGGGGGGGGGGGGGGGGCAGAGGAGATGAGGAGGAAAAAGAGAAAATGAGATAAACAGACAGATGGAGAGCGAGCAGAGGTGAGCGGCAGTGCCGGTCTGGCTCAGGGCCTTGCCTCTGCTCTGGAGTCTCTCTCTCTCTCTCTCTCTCTCTCGCTCTCTGCAGTGACATGTGGTTTCACGGCCATTACCACACCGCGTTATGGCGCTGTGTCCCATAACGGCAGGCATCCATATGTACTCTGCTCTCTCTTGGCTGCACTTAAGGTACAGCCTGAAATGGTTCCGCCTGGGTCAGAGAACGACAACGCTAACGGCCTGAGAGCGAGAGGATGACAACACCCGACTGAGATCACTGAGAACGGCTCCACTGTTGGGAGGCGTTGGAGTCAACCAAACGATCGTCCCCGATGTTTCCGATTAGTCACTTCTGAAATTCTTATCTTGCAAAGGTCGCAGGCTGAGCGCTGTATATTAAACAGCAATAAATTTCAGCCTCTCGTCAAATCATCTTCAAATGAAAAACAGAAATGCTTTGTTCAGGAGTCAAGTCCCAATTCTTTTGCTTATCTCCTTTCTTCTCCTCTCCACTGTGTGTGTCTCTTGCTCCCCATGCTTGCATGTGTGTGTGTGTGTGTGTGTGTGTGTGTGTGTGTGTGTTCGTTCAGGGCTGAGGAACAGAAGGTCTCTGCAGGGCTTGCCTGTGTGGGTGGACTTCAGGATTTACCGTGCAAATAACCGAAAAAGCCAAGGGCATTGTTGGGATACAAAGTCATGCATTCTGCGGCAGCCTGCTCCCGTAACCGTGCATTTAATGTAAACATTCGAAGGACTCCGTGTTTTTGGGGTAATTCCTGTGTGTTTTTTTTTGCATGTGGCAGTCACCGCCCATGGATCCAGATTTCACTCATATGTTAAAACGAAAGAGCAGTCGGTCGCCGCAGCCTCGCATAAAATCGCCTGTGTGGGTGCAGAAAAAAAAGAATCTACTTATCTGTCTCGGCTCAGATGAATATTTTGTCCGTGCAGAGTGGTTGACAATAAGCCCTCTCACACACACACACACACACAGAGGGAGAGATGGAGAGAGAGAGAGTACCGTACTGTAGATTGTGTCCTTAGGTCCGATACTTAGACAGTAGCTGTTGAAGCACTCTGCTACACAGCGTGAGCTCCAGCCAGATAAGTGGAAGACAAAGACACTATTATATTGTCACACGGGGCCCAGAGTCATTACAACTCAACACAATGCCATTATGTTGCATACTGCTGTGGCCGTGAGCCTGGAGAGGCTCTGGTTACACAGCCGCACAAGTCTGGTGACACTGTTTAAGTCCAGATTATCTGTCACTGACACGCTGTGATTTATGGGGTGTTTTCTTTTTTTCCTTCAAAAGTGTGGCTGCGAGTCTCTGACTGGGAATCCACATTTTGGGCACGTCAACATTGGAGAACAGACAATCTAGTTTGGCCATGGCTGGCTTTTTTCTTTGCCCCTCTGGCACGTTCACACATTAAGAAAAAAGTACAGGTCTGAGAGAGCTCAACAACTTCAAACATGCACGTCTTCTTTTAAAAAGAAGTTCTAGAAATATAATATGTAATGACAACTCTCTTCTCAGGGCGTTTGTGGTGCGTGTTAGCATATGATGGTAGTGCCACCATGCCTCAACAGATCTGTGCACAGATAAAACGACTTCATCTGTGTTGTAATTGGGTTGAAAAATATAGATTTTTACTGGAAATGCTATGATGACAGCCGGTATTAGATCTGTTGCAACAGGAAGCAAATACTTAGCTGTCATGCTAATAAAAGGTGTTAAACCTATAATGTCAGATCCTGAATATAGATTTGATGTGACGTGATTCAAAGCTAAATGTGCTCCTGGATATGAGCTGAGGGGAAATAGAGGCAGCGTAGTGGTGGTGATCAGAGCCCGGCAAAGTGGCCCATGATGGGGGGACTATAAATAGACTCACTTGGACACTCATCTTGGCTGCTGCCCCGTCCTCCTGCACCACCCTCCGCTCTGCTGTCCCACACCTCCATCCTCCTCCCCGTCCTTCCCCAATTCCACCTCCTCTCTCCATCCCGCCGTTGTTCCCATCCAGCACCTGCTCCGACACCTCCGCTGCCAACTGGCTGATGTCATGCTTCAGGACGGGGCACACCTCCATCCTCCAGTGTAATTTTGCCCTATTGAACAGCAAAGGGCATTTCTTCTGAATAATTACCCTGACACATCACAGCTCTTCTGAGACCAGGTTTCATTCCGCAACTCTAAAAAGTTCAAACATTTGTGATTTTGACACTTTGGAATTGTCTTTAGATGGTGACATGAGGAACAACAAGCTAGGAGGCAACATGTTCGAAATAGGGAAATTTAGCTCTGGACCCAAAACCACAAGAGCACCCCTGGAACTGATATGTTAAATCTGCAGAACAGTTCTGCCATGGACTGAATAGCTGAGCATGATTGCTTCAACAATACTCACAGCGTTTCCAGCTGCTAGAACCATCAAACTGGGAACCTCCTGCGTTTAGCCTCGTGGAAACGCATTGTTGAGTATGTAGATGTACTGGGAAGGAAAACCAACAGTTTGACTTTTCAAAGAACGTAAATGTGACCTGTGAGTCAATAAACTGGTTTCACTTTGCTAAGAGGATGATTAGCGGTTGAGTTAAGGTTCCATTTCTGCATTTATTAAACCCACAGTGGTGAGTTGACGCTGCATCTTTCCATGTCACGTTCCCACTGCAGGGTGTCCACTTTGTCTCACCCTGACCTGGCGTCCAGTAGCCCTGCAGTAGTTCAGATTTCAGCTCCTTCAGCTTGACCCCTCATTAGTTTTGTCACTGACCCGTGACTCTGTTATTGCCACACTGGGGCCTTTATACCCTTTATAGACTTTGCATACCAACTGTCTGCATCCACTTCCTGTCTGCAGCATCTCTGCTTCCTGCGCTGTTAAACACTGAAGTTCCCTCACTGAGGAACTCAACACAAGGCGCTCTCCATTGTAATCTGTCGGGGGGGATTAGGCTGGAGACAGCTCGGCGTGGCCTCTGTGTACCTGCCCGTGGAAAAGCACCGGACAGAAGTGCAGGCTTTTGAGAAAAGTGCACGCCACACTCAGCCAATGTTCCCTCCTCCATGTTTATGCAAACTTTTCCATCTCCTGCCACCTCTCAAGAATCTGTCCGACTTTTTGTACAGTTCTGTTATTATTCAGAACGTCCTGATCCAGATGTTTGCAGAAACAAATGGGGATGGGGGTTTCAATTTGGCGTCACACATCCTGACCGGACATACATGCATGTACCATGTACTCATAACGGGTTTGCCAGAGCCGTCTGTGTGTCTGTGTGTGTGTGTGAGAGTTTTTTTACCTTCTTCAGGAACAGTTTCGATCGTGCACATCCTTTCTTTGCCTTTTCTTTTTTGGAGCACTTCATTTCTGTTTATATGTTTTCCAGCTGTGAGGTCATGCAGGCCAAATCATCACGCGCCCTGATGTAATTAATGTATTTATAAGCCAGCAGGGGAGGAGCAGAGTTAAAGACAGCGAGCGCCGAGCAGAATAAGTGGAGGCCCTCGAGCTGGTGGAGCCACTGAGGCATCCGCGTCTGTAGGCTACCAGTAAAAGATGTTGACCCCCTCATTATGGCCCATTTAAAGGATCAAGAGTTCCTTAAACAGCTTGTCTACATTTCTTAGCATGACTGTTGCATGCAGTCATGAGGTCGCTGCCTGGAACCGTGTCTGTCTGGTTGAATCTGGAGCCACTTCCATCCTCCTGTCACCCTCACACGACTGTGACGAGCACTTGCGACATCGATTGCGGCTGCGGCTGCGGCTTTGGTGCGGGAGGAGGAACCGTGAATCACAGCACTCCATCCTCTCCCGCCATCTTCCCCTGCTCGCCTCTTTTATCTGTCTCCCTCCATCTCGTGAGGATCCGCATATGTGCATTAAATTGCAGCGAGGCACGGTTTGACATTCCTGCAGAAACCACAGACATGGCCGTTCACCCACCCCGCCCTAATAGGCCCTCGCATGGCGACTGGCTCGGGCACACACGCATACGTCCGCGCACGCACATCGCCAAGGCCTTGTTTATTTGAGGGAAGTGAAAGGAAGCCTTCCTCATCAGCTTTCATGTAATAGACCGATGGAGACGTGAGTGTGTGTGCATGTCTGCGTATGTGTGTGCGTGGGTGTTTCTGCATGTTAACTTGAGATTTCACTTGCACTGTGGGGACCAGCCATTATTTTACAGCTAATTTTTTTGGTCTCTGCACTTTATTATTAAATTTCATGGTCAAGACTTGAGTTTCAGTGGAAGGTAAAGTGGAGGTCACGTTTAGGGTTAAGAAAACATGTAAGGGCCCACAAAGATAGCTAAACAAACCAGGAGAACGTGTGTGTGCTTGGGAAGCATGAGTGTGTTGTAAATCACTCAGCTGAGGTGCACAATCACAGACCACCTCTGAGACAAATATATGTCTGACTTCTTTTGCACACATGTCAGATTGGCTCTGCACGCTCTGATTTTATTTATTGTCTGATGGTTTTCCCAGAGGACTTTAAATTCCAACCTAAATATCCCAACTGCTCCAGATTCCTGTTAACTCTTCCATTAATGGAGTTAATTGCATTTTAGAACTGCATAGCACTTATTGCAGCTATATTCTGGAGTCTAAACTGGCTTAATGTTGGCATGTTTTACAGCACTCTGCATCATTAATGTACAGCTTCTACATATGTTCAAATGGTTGTTGAGGGTTCTTACTGTCCTCTGGTTGCAGTAATGCAGAAACCAATATAAAAGTAGAACAAGGTTATTATTTTAGGGTTCTTAAGAACCAGTTGGCGCCGGATAGCATGGAGAGGTCCACTTCCTGCTTTTTATTTACAAGCCGGACAGTCTAATGACCTCTCTGCTACTTTCTTTTCCTCTTCTTTCCTTCAATCATTATACTATTAATGCTTGGTCATTCTTTCCATTAGTTCACACAGTCCTTTTTTTCTGTTCAGATTCAGAGAACGTGACTGTCAGCCCCATCCTGTGAGAACTGACCTGATCCGCCTGAACAAAACGCTGAGTGCATTTCTCTACTTTTTTTCTTACTTCTTCCACCGAAACAATACGTCTGAGGGACACCAGTGTCCAGTTTCGATGTCGTAACAGAGGCTAACCGTCGCTCAGTCTCCATGTGAGTCAGGGTCAGAATGAGGAAGAAGGTAGCGAGAAAGAAGAGAGCTGTTTTCTTCTCATCAACTTAGTGTGTCACACTGTGTCACCAGTTATCTTCTCCTTTCTTCGTTCATCAGAACTGAAAGGGAAAAAAAGCCGTTATTCCTGGATAATGAATCGCAACTGTCCTACATGAGCTTTACTGGTTACAAAAGGACTAAACTGTTCTGAGAAGGGGGATTCCTGCGTTTTAGCATTTTCTGCAAGCTTGAGCACGTAAGTGGCGTCGATGGTGAGGTCACATGACTACCGTGGGTCCCTTATGCTCATCCTCTGGCGTGTGTGACATCATTCCTGTCACCACATGTTCAGCCCAGATTAATCCGATCACACGTCGAATTCATCGACATGTGCGACACCACATACAGCTACCTCTATAAGACTTGGAAAAGTGAGGTCATGCATAATGCGACGTTATCTGTGATGATATCACCTCTGAGCACCAGAAGGACAGGAAGTCTTGGTGCAGTAAATCATTACCTCACTGGTTCTCCAGAGTAGCTGCTGCCAAACAGCGTGGGAGGACCAGATTATCTGTCATTGAGTTAAAGACAGATAAGGACAGATAAGGTTAAAGGTAGCAAAGCATCGGCTTTGCTACCTTTAACCTTTGCGTTCATGAATCTTTTGTTTATTAAACACAAATTTGTTAAACAGCGACCTTTCAGCAGGTGAAACCCATTAAAATGTAACATTATGAGATTGACATGAACATTTTTTATTCTTGACCAACGTTGTTTTCTCGTATTTAGTTCCTTTTTCTGTAAAAGTCTGCGGCCCAAGGGCCAATTTGTGCCACAGGCTCATCCCAGCAGAGTCGACACTACTATTGGAAAAAGGGCCAAGAGTCTGGAAAGTCATGTGATGTTGATTCCTTTTGTGTTTGGCTGTCGGTGCGTTTTGTTCAGTAGCTTTCTATAAAACCCAGATGGACGTTTATTTTAGCATTTCTCTTTTCCGGCGCAGGATGGAAGATAGAAACTAGAGAACAGATCAGCGAGGGCCTTGATGAGCTGCAGCCCACAAACTCTTTAATCCTTATTGTAGCTGCAGTGATGGAAAACACCGCAACAATAATGGACGACAAGTAAAAAACATGTTCTTTTTACTGTTTTATAGCTGCTGCTGCTGCTTCTCAAGCCAGATCGTGGAGCTTAGCTTCTTCTACTGCAGTGTAAACACATGCGCCAGCAGCTTTTATGTCACTGTCTGCTCGCTCCACTTCGAATTCAAGGCCTTGTACCTTAAAAATTGTTCGCTGTTGCCACAGTAACGGCCTGCCAATTCAACTCTTTTGTTTTACCCTTAAACACGAGCTGTGAGGGAACACAATTTGTTTCAGTGCAGTAATTCTGCTCTGTCACGACTGAAGCGCGCGACCACGTTTCTGCCCCGTCACGCTTTCGGTGTCGCTGAGCTGCTGAGATGTTTCGCGCATCGCCATCCCAGCGTTCCCCTCCGTGAAGCGGTTTGGAGCCGGAATGGGTCGCGAGTCATCGTCACGTTGTTGTAGCAGAGCTCATCAACAGGATGCAGCTGATGAATGCGCAAAGAGGTAGTGGAGTTTCGCAACTCTGGAAGCTGCTGAGCAACTTCCCCCCTGAAGACAGCTGGACAGCAGAGCCCTTTAAGAAGCTGCAGATGAGGGTTTTTTATGTTAGAATGGAGTCAGTGGTGTGTGCACTTTTAGCATTATGCTGGACAAAGAACACAGAGAACTGACATCCGTAAAAGCAGAGAGGAAGCAGCGCGCATGCATCTGTTGTCCTACATGTGGGAATCAATCACAGGCTTTATTTTTATATTAAAAACTAAAGTTTATTCTTTCTCCAACAGGTTTTCAACAAGACCGTTCATGCAACCCAGATATGTTTGACTCTCCTTTCGTATATACAGTACAGGGGGAGGAGGGGTGGGGGGGTGGGGTAATTACTTTGCTCTCTCCAACCCTAAAATAACACGACTGCCCCAATTACAGTTGGGGCCTCATTACGCAGCCTTGCAGAAAAGAGGGAGAAATACTAGACGAATCGAAACAAAGTGGGAAAGCAGAGATGGAAGGAAGGACAACATTTCCACGGCAGGTGTTGATTTAACTTGTCTTTGAGGGGAGTGTCTCTGCGGAGCGGCGGAGCTGGCTGCGTGTCACGTCCTGCCCTTTCACAGCAATCTTACGGCTTCACGTTTGCTCTCGAACCCGGTTGCGTTCCCCCCTGCTGTCGGCCAGTTTGCCGCAGAAACGCCAGACTCGACGGCCGACGCCTCACATGGACGGATGCATTCGCCCCACCTGGAAAAAGCCCACTCAAACATGCAGCACATTTTCTGCCCCCGGTCAGGGTTGGCCAGAGCTGGGCCGCTGCCAGAGGAGCCTGTTTATGTAAGACTCTTCAAAGAGGACTTGTGAAAGAGGACACTGTACATGGGAAATGTGTAAATACCAGCCCGCTGTTGGCATAACCCACGCTTGCTCCTTCATGTGTTTTACACTCAACTCCAAAGTGCACGACGACCTGAACCCCTTGGATTTGCCCCCGCTTAAAAAAAAAAGGGTTCTATTGCAGACCTGATGGTGCTTGGCTTGTTGTTATGGTTAAAAACTGTGTCCCAAATGAGACCGCTATTCCACTTTCCCCAAACTGGCCACCGCTTTACACAAAAGGTCTGTCTGTGCGCACGTATGTTTGCACACTTGTGCTGCGTTTTATTACGTTCACATGCATTAGTGTCTTGTCCTGCGCGTGGCGACGTGATGACTTGTTTTGCTGCTCTTTGGCATCCGTGTTTAGAGCTTTGTGGGTGAAAGACGCTGGTTTTAGCAGCGCTGCCGATCAGACAAGATGCAACACGGTTCTCACACTCCTGCACACACGTGACTGACTGGGACCTGGCAAACGGCCACAGGTAATTTCTCGTGGAACTTTGAAAACACGTTGTAACGTAATTTGATACGCGCCTGTCTGAGTATTGACCCCCAATTTTTCAGGCGGGGTTAAAGAGGTGGTGGTGGGGGGGGATTTGATCAAGGATGCATCAAAAAAAAAAGGGCAGCAAAGCAGAAGGTTGTTGTTTGAAGGAGTCGAGGGCGGAGGTAGACGGGAGAGGGGGTGCTGTGTGTCTGTTTCAGTGGCTGGCACAGCTCACTCTGGTCTGACTCCAGGCCTCTCCGGGGGAGCCAACTCTTTTCCCCAGGCGCTGCCAACTCCCTGTGGTGGTGTAGCTACATGTTCAATTACACTCTGGAGCCTGCCTGTCTTTACCTTTCCTTCATGTGAAAACAGTCGTGCGAGTTGAATAATGACCAGATCCTGAAAACCTTAAGAACTCAGAAAGTCATAAACATTCTCTCGTCGAAAATATTTTATATAAAGCTAAAAACAACAGATAGCACGGCCCTAATTTCCAGAATTTGAGAGGGAAAAAACACACATCTTCCCGTCATCGGCATGTTGCCGGAGCGTGGATACATTCTTGTGGCAACATAAGTGTGTGCAGGTGTGTGCCGACCTGCTCGATCGAGTGTCTGGAAGCCATTTTAAGGGGAGGGGGAGCAATTATGACTGCTAATAAAAAACAACAACAAACAAACAATCATTGTTCTGCACCTCACCTTGCCCCGCCACACCCTGCCATAAAGCCCGATTCACTGGGACACTGACAGAGAATGTGCTGTGCTGTGCTGCCTAAGCACTCTCCCGACGCAGCGTTTATGTAGCCGGCACGCTGCCCCCACGTGTACCTGTGGATGTGTTCTTGTAAAGCACATATGTGCATTAATGCATGTTGCCAACGCATGCGTAGGCACCGCGTGCACATCAAGGGGGCAAAACCGGCATTGATGCTGCAGAAAAAGACACTGTTAGCATTAAGTATTGATTTGGGAAGGGGGGGGGGGTAGGCTCGTGTCGTTGAACGTTTACTGCATCTAACATGACCATGGGATGGATCCCAGTCAACTTTTCTGCAAGCATTGATTTACATGGAATAATTGCATTGCAATTGCATTGGAGCTCTGTTCTGGGGGCTCTGGCTAAGACCGGCTCGCTGACCTTCTGTACGCTGACACTGAATCTCATAAGGAGCTGAGAGATCCCCAGAGTGGGCACCAGTGACAACAGCAATGACATTGCTAATGTTTGGACACGGTATGGATGCAACGGCAGGCTTAAGCCAGGTTTAGATAACTTAAAAGACTCTTTCTGAGGGGCCAATATAGATGGGAATCCTTTGAACGTTTAATAGATGTACTGTAAATGTTTCTTGTGATCCTTGTCCACGCTTTGTTCTGGTTCTAATAAATCTATGTGACCGGGTCACAGGTTGATATTTGAAATCTGTTTTGTTTTTTTTCCATGGTATGATTTGTTGCTTTAGGGTCACACATGTGCACGATTTTGGAGTTTTGTCTCCTCCACGTGATGACAAAATGTTGGAGCTGCATGAATAGTTGTATATCATACTTCCATACACCCAGAGAAAACCTATAGATAGCCATTATCTTCATTATCTTTATCTTCATCATCTTCATTATTATAAATGCTGTGCATATATTAATATATTCATTAATACATGTCTTAAGTTAGCAATTTTAGCACGCACATTAGCCAAACGGTGCTACTATACAAGCTCATGCTGTAAATTAATTATCTGCTTGTTTGTTTCTCAAGTTAATCATCTACCATCTTCAATGATTCTGATATCAATATTGATAATGATGATGGCAACACTGATGTCTGTAATGTAGCCGCGGATCCGTCTTGCAATATCCCAGGAGACTTCTGTTTTGTTTACACGGATTACCCCATAACGCACCGTCTCTCAGGAATTACATCTGTAAACATCTCGCCTTCGGAGGCCTGCTTCCGGTGTGTGTGTGTGTGTGTGTGTGTGTGTGTGTGTGTGTGTGTGTGTGTGTGTGTGTGTGTGTGCTAAAATACGACCAGGAAAACTCTCCGGAGATAATTTTGCTCAGTTTGGTAATACACACTTCATGACGTCATGAGCGCTCACGTCTTACAGGGAAACAGTTGGAATATTTGCTGCCTTCAAGCAAACGTTTGAAAACAAACAAGTTGCTGGGAATATTCCAAGATATCGGGAGAGCTTTTTTACAGAAAAACAGAAATAACATCATAAAGGATCTTTAGAGACCTAGACGGTTATTTGGATTTAAGGTGAATTGTGCTACTGTGGTCTCAAGAGGTTAATGCATCGCTTTTGATGATCTGAATCATCTGTATTTTGTTGCGATATTTAGCCATAAATTCAGAAGTTATCTCATCAGATGAGACCAGCTGATAGACATTGAGCCGTGAAAATTCCCTGTGCGCTTTCTCCCAGTCTTTGCGTGCTGAAATGTTAAACTGGGACCCGGCCGGCGTGTTTGGAGCTGAGCAGTGGGGCGTGTTGTACACGGATCCACACTGACATCAAACACATGACACTGCCACCATTCAGAGTCGTGGCCTACTTATCTCACTGTCAGGGCAGGGGCCCATGGATGTGTGTGTACACACACCAATTACCCAGAGGTGCTTAAATCCACCTCCACTGAGGTGAAGCACGGAAGAACTAAGTTGTTTTATATTGTTTTCGTACGGATGAAAGAATAATGGGATGTGCTGTTTGGAGATCCCATCAATCGGGACTGATGCAATAATTCAAAATGTGGATAATGACAAGTGTTAGCAACACGGTTGGTGAATGATGAACAGCACAGTTGGTTCTTGTTCAAACAGCTTCTTCGGGTGTCAGCCAACATGCTGCATCCCATTTGGTCTGACTTTCCTGCTCTGCGCAGCTATTAGCCCAGACACTTACGAGATTTTATTGCTACGAGCTACCTGACCCTTCCCCTTCCCGCTCACTGTCGCACACTTGAAATGAATGGAGCTGTAATCAGCGCATCCCTGTAGCAGATAACCCAGCTGACCCGAAACATCCTGGGTGGAAGCTAAACAGCAACAGGCTCCGTCCCCAAGTGGAGACTTCAGAAATATTACAGTTGTTGCTTTATGATTAACTTATCTGTCATCCTTGCATTCTTCTTACCCGCTTGTAATCACAAACACACACACCCGCCCACCCACACACACACAGGCACGCACACACATACACGCTCATGCACACACAGAAGCACTCATACACACACTAAGGTTCCCCTGACTGTTCCCACAGTGGGGCAGACCTCAGGCTGTTTATTTAGTCATTAGCTTTGGGGGAGGGGGAGGCCATGCTGGTTGAGCAGAAGAGTGTGTGCGCGCGTGTGCGTGTGTGTGTGTGTGTGTGTGTGTGTGTGTGTGTGTGTGTGTGTGTGCGTGTGTGTGTCTTTATATTAAACAACCCTGCAGAACTCAACTCAAAGATTAAAAATCTACCTGCCAATGATATGAAGAGCTAACCATCCAAAAAAGTAGGAAAAGTTTAAGGATATACCACAAGATACCACTTGGGTCTTATGGAGTTGTGCTTTCATATTGCATTCACTCAATTATTACAATATGAGCATATTGTAATGATACAAGGGTACAAAAATCTTTGATGATTAGGGAAGCACGGCTTCTGAGAATGACGTTAAGAGCAGTTGAGGTTGTGGACATCATTTTGGACAATGCGTGCATACAGCAGCATGCATGTCGTGGCCGTGGTGCAGGGCTGCTGGTGGCGCCTGCGTGCAGCCATAAATCTGCCTGTAGCGAAGCCTCTGTCGCTGCCCCACAGAGGTGCGCATGAACGGTTAGCTCTTGACAGTGAATGATACATTTATAGGCCTCCAGTTGACTTTGGGACCACAGCTGAAGCACACTGCATCACCGTGAAGTCTCCACAGGGACAACCGAGCGCCAGCGATCTGTGCAAATAAAGAGAGAAGTTCCTAAATGGGAGGGGGGGGGTGAACATCCGCTTTAGCATAAGGTGGGGAGTGATGGACGGGGTGGGAATTCATTCATTCTACAGGAAAAAGCAAACAAGAGCATTCGCACTTCTTGCATTCACCGTGAACCCGTTTCTTTCCCTATCAACCCCCCCCCCCCCCCCCCAGAGAGAGAGAGAGACTGTATTTATCGCGGCTCCTCTACCCTGTAATCCCTTAAAACCAACCTGAGCCCGGGCACCTGCAGTGAGAACGCTGACAACTGCTCTGGCTTAACACCCACCCGGCGTGTTTCACATGTAAGAGAGACCAGCGAAGAGAGTCTGGGCTCAGAGTCTCACACGGCTCTGACTGGGCTCTCGTCAATGGATTTCTGATTTGAGAAAAGGAATTTTGACGGTGTGTGGGTGCAGAATGCTGCTACTCTCACAGGTGAGGCTGTGTGCGCCTGTTGGCAAACAGGAAGAAGAGGGCAGAGTATGGGAGGAGTGTTGAGCATAATCACACAGGCTGGGTAAGGCTGGGGAGCCCGGGGCGGCGCTGACAAACACAGCTGCACACTGACACGGTAAATCTACTTGATGACTCGCTGCCCTTCTCTGCCTGCCTTCAAAAACACTTCAAACTGAGCAAGTCTGAGGACTGAGCAGTGCCACCGGGGCTGTCTCAGGTTAGATAATAACTCTTGGCCTGTCAGAGCAGAGCGCGAGCTGTCCAAAAAGCTGTCAACATCCCTCTTAACCTAAAACCAGCAGTGCTAAGGCCGCGCTTACGGGATATTTGCCTGCAGTCTCCCCACCGTATTTTAGCTGACAAATGCTGTTACGGCTCCAGGAGGCACAGACGGAGGCCGATTTACTGTAAATGATGGTTAAAACAACACCGTTTGAAACGTTGTTTTCGATAATGTGGGAATAAAAGTGTTTTCCCCTCATATTTTCAGAATGTTTGCATAAAGAGAACCTGTCTGGATCCTTCCAGGTTTTGCCGCATTTGTTTTGCATTTACACCAGTAAAGTCGTGGATTGTGTTAATGTGTGTTTGCCACCGACTGTAAATGCTGACGGAGAAACATTTGGAGTTTTATGTCATTAGTCTGGCTTTGATTAAAGCTAGGATCAAATAAAGAGTGTTAACTGCTGCTAATATGCTGTAGCTCCCCATCCATCCATCCATCCATCCATCCATCCATCCATCCATCCATCCATCCATCCATCCATCCATCCATCCATCCATCCATCCATCCATCCATCCATCCATCCATCCATATTGGCCATGATGCAGCGCTGTTAGTTCTGCTAAATGTTCTGGGTTCGAATCCCCTGGTGACACTTTGCTGTCATTTGCACCGTTGCAGTTGGGATAGGCTCCACCCAGGGAGGTGAATGGATGGAAAGAAAGTATAAGGGATTTGTGTCATCAGAAAGGTGAAGGTTTGGAGGAAGCTTGATCTCAGAGCGCTCAGGTGAGTCCTGTAAGTTTTACTGTGCAAACAACACTGAGTGAAAGCAGCCAGAATCGATGAAGTCAATTGAAAAGTGGTGATATTTGTTCCAAAAGTTACCTCGCTCAATGGCCTGGTAACGGTCTTTTTCCACTGGCTGGACTGGTTGGCAGGGTTTGGCACCCAGGGCAGCTACTGCTGCATCGATCCCTGAAGATCGGGGGGTGTTCCGGGTGTTTCATCTATGACCCCTGGCTGCAGGAAACCTTTACTTCTGTGCTTAATCATGTCCTTCAGACGAGTTCAAAACTGTCTGAACCACTCAGGGCACTTGAAAATAAAACCAATCAATCAGTCACCCATCTTCCTCTCTGAATTGCTTTGGCTTTTGATGGAAGTTTTGGTTTGTCACGTGCTGCTGCGTGATAAAAACTTTTATTCCTAGTTCTGCTAAGTTCTCTATTGTCAGGTCACTCCCCTCCAACGTGAACTCACGGAGCGAAGTTAATCTCCCACACAAACGCCGAGCGGAGGCTGTAACTCAATACTGACGGCGCTGTGGGAGGCCGGCCGGCACGTCCTCATCTCTGAGAATTAATACAAGTTGTCCACTTGTGAGCAATGAGATTAAAATGCCGTTGTCTCTTATTAAACCCCGGAATGAACAGAACCATCAGAGAGGGTGGTTAAGAAGGTGCAAATGCACGTGTGCGGTGCACATTAGAGGCTCTTGTACGAGCGCAGGGCGGGGGTTTGAGATTCCTGAGCAGGTCTTATTGGAGATGATTACTCTCATAAAACCTCTGCTCTCTAAATTACCCCCCCATCCATCCCACCTCCCTCCATCTGCAGCCTTAATGAAGCACAGGTGTGTCCCGGCGCATTTACGGATGCCTCATTGACGGTCCTCCAACGCGAAGCGAGCGAGAGGAAAGCGGGACGGGGACCGTCGTTTTCATTAAGGATGACGGTTATTAATGAAGGCATGGACGGGGATAAAGGTGCCCCGAACTGGTTTTATTGTGCTTCTCAAAGCTCCTGCACCCTGCTGATCCTCTTCATCTGGAGTCCTACTCCTCTCCCTCACTCTTAATTCAGCCGGTGTTGGGGATGTGCGGGTTAATACAGTTACCAGGATAACAATCTCCCCCTGTGCCGCTCTATGATAGATGGGCTCTGTGTGTGTGTGTGTGTTGAGTGATTGAGCAAGTGGGTGAGTGAGTGAGAGATAAAGTAAGCGGTGGCAGTGTAGTGTGTGTGTGTGAGTGTGTGTGTGTGAGTGTGTGTGTGGCCTGTGTGGAAGCAGAGGGGGCCTCGGTATCCGTCAGAAGAGAACAATGGCTTTTAAATGAATCTGGGAGGTCGTAAATCACACAAAGAGAGAGCCCAAATGCAGCGTTGATTGCCTGGACGTCAGAGTCAGCGGACGGCGGGAAGGAAGGGATGAACGAAAGCCCCAGCGAGACACCTTGTTAACGCCGGAACAAAACGCCTCCATTACCAACCAATGGTCTACTTATGCAAATGAACCCATAGACGCTCACTTTCTCACTTGCACTCCAAGTTCCGTCCTTGGGAGGCGCACTCAGTCAGTCTGTCAGGACAAATGTAAATAAATCAAAGGACAAACACTTTTCATTTTATCTCCTCATCACAAGTGGGGCGGCGAGATAATGCACGGTTTTAGCTCTCCGCGCGCCGCCACGTCACCGCTGACCTCTTCAAAAAGGCACCAATCTGTGCCGAGGATCCACATTTACCAGGGTTTCCTCCAGAAAGGACACGATGCCACTTCGAAGTCTGTTGCCGCGACTGTTTGTGTCAACGCTAAGAGGTTGTAAATCATTAAAGCCGCACTTCATTATGGTTGACGTCTCAGAGAGATGAGAGGTAGGCAGGGGGTAATTACAGGTGTGTGGGGAGAAAACATGCAATTACCGGAGGCACTTTGCACAACTTTTTAGACCCAGTTGTGGCTGCTACGTTCACCTTTTCAAAATCTTCATTTTGAGCAATTGATTCCACTTTCTCATGTTTTACTTCTCACTTTACAACAGTTAAATGTTGAGCTCTCGAGCCCCAATGACTCAGGGACCCGAGTCATTTTCCCGGGCTCGTGTGGAGCACTGCTGGGAAATAACAACTGGCTGTGACCCTGGGTCACTGTTAGGGTTGAGGTCAGGCCAGCTCATTCGGCCACCCTGAGCAGCCCAGCTGATGATTCAAGGTTAAGACACGGGAGGTCAAAGGTCACAGTGTCCTTTCTCACCTGTCAGCTCCCAAGAATTAGAAATACAGAGAGGGGGAAGCAAAGCAGGGTGAGAAAGAAAGGGAAGACACAAATAAACATGTCTTTTTGGACACACACACACACACACACACACACACACACACACACACACCCCTTGCTGTTACCGTAATGCGTGTAATGTGCTGACTGATTAGGACCTTGACAGCACAGTTCAAACCAGCCACCCAGACTTTGAGGTTAGTTATTCTGGCTTTGGTGGGCAGACTGATTGGCTGGGAATACCCCTCTGTTAGATAAACCGCCACCGGCCGCAAGTGCGCACGTGCACACACGCGCACCTGCCTCGAGTAAATAGGCATGCAACCAGATTATGGAAGAAACCTCAACATTTTTGGGAATAATTGGAAATTTGTTCCGCCCATTTAGGATTTGTCCCCTGTTTGGGGGACAGGGGACGAGGAGTGGGGGGTTGGAAGGAAGCAGAGGATCACGCGTCTACAGTTTATTACTCCGAGCATGGCCACCAGTACAGACATATGTGACAGCTGCACTTTTCCTGCCTGAGGAAGGAGGTGAAAGTAAGGTTAGGAGGCTCCTCTAGTGAATGTGACCCCCGGTGACAGTAAAGACAGGTGGGCATCTGCAGTTGGTGCTGCCACTGATCGACGGGGAATGACGGCACCCGGTTCCCACACAGACAGAATCTTCTGTTTTTCCTCTGATGTACACTGGACACACACACACACACAAGCACACACATACACACACACACACACACACACACACAACACTATTTACAATACTTAAGAGTATTTGGTGACGGGTTAGAGGAGGCGTGACTGACCTCCATGGTCGTAATTAAGGGACTAGGCGAGCAGAGCCTTTAGGCCAGCCGAGGCCCTGCCCAGACACACTCCCTCAGACTCCACTGTTTATGTTTCATTAGAGCACAATTACATGTCGCATCCCTCTCTCTCCATCCCGCCACCTCTCAGTGTCGTACTTTCATTCCATCTCTGTTTCTGTCACAGGACAAGTGGAATAAAATATGTTTGTCAGTGTGTCTAAATCTATTTGTTATTTTGTACCATCTTGTGCAGTTATTCTCCACATTGTGGCGTCTTGCTGGTATTGCTCAAAATGGTGGACGCTCTGATCCCCAGCACTGCTAGCAAAACAACCTGTTCTGAGGACCTTTTACCCAAAATGTCAAACTCCGCCTCTGTAATCATGGTTTCAAAATGCACGAGTGTGATTATATATAGAGGCAAATTACTGAAGTTATGCTGGCGGAGATGTACTTTTTCTGTTAGTGTATGTCTGCTGTGCAAGCATGAAAATGGCTATTTTTAACACTTTATCTGGAACGTATTGGACAGTTTTGAATCAGAATATAGTTCTTAACCGTAGATGAACAAAAATGTGTTGCTTCTAGACATCCAGCCAAGGGAGAGAGCACACACTTTAGTCACAACCATGGCAGCAACACAGGAAAAGACACACTATCAGTACAGAGGGCCTCTCTCTCGCTTTCACAGCACTATAAAGGGAACATCATCGCCTTCAGTCCAGAGTCAGAGGTGGAAAAGATAAAACACAGACTGGGTGTAGAAACCATGCCGGTATCTGAAGCCGTTTAATCTCTGAGCTTCATTCATGCCGCAGGACGGCGTGTTGGCATCCATGACCTCCACCTCACTTTGCCCGAGCTGCCACCGTTTTTCCTCTTTCCCGCCTTCTTCTCGGCCTCCCACCGCTTGGATTGTTGGCTTGAATGTTGACTGTTGCTTTACATTCTGAACTTCCTCTTTTCCTCTTCCAGAGAGAACGGAAAAGTGAGCGGTAATTTTTGTGTAAACTTATGAAACGTACAAGAGTTTTGCAAGATAATGACGCGCTAAATCGACACCAGATCAAATAAAAAAAGGGGACGTAGTAATGTACAGTTTGCATTAAACACACACTCGTGCGTCTCACTTGTGAGGCCCAATCATACTGCAGGTCAGGATCGCCATAAAAACTGAAGTAAAAATGATGAATTAAGTTACGTTCCCTTTGAAACGAGTGAAGTGGTAAAGATATGCCTGCTGTTGTGAAACTTGTGTGTAACACTGCATTACAGATGGGGGCCCCTGCTAACCTCGATGCAGGGAGGGAATAAATGGAGGAGTTTATTTCTACCCCCCATTTAAAAAAGGCCTGTTCTTCATCTTCCTTTGCAGCCTCACTGTACCAACAGACCCAGTTGGTGCACATGCATGTACAGTGTGTGTCTGTTAGTGTGTGACTGTGTTTTTTCAGCCTTATTCTGGCGCGCGCCATGGTCTGAATCCTGCGCGCTGTTTTATGAATTAAACCCTGGTACCTTTCTTTCTTTCTCTCTCTGACAGTTCTAGAGGCTGTGTAAACACACTTGCTGGACTACAGCTGGTGTAAAAAGAGAGCAGTGGGACGTAGTGGGTGCATGTTTGCATGCACGTCTGTGTGCATAGGTGTGTTGATATTCATGTGAGAACATGCAGGCTAATGGATGGAGACTGAGGAGCGAAGAGACGTTGACCAAATGAACAAATAATTTGGAGGCCTGCTTAGGTGAGTGTGTATGTGTGTGGGTGTGCGTGTGTGTGTGTGTGTGTGTGTGTGTGTGTGTGTGTGTTCATGCAGCTGCAGATACCAGATGCTTCCCAGGGAAACATCAGACCTACCCAATCAAAGGCCGTCCTGAATCAAAGTTCTACTTGTGTGTGTTTTCAGTGTAATAACTTGGATCTGATGCGTGTGATGTGTGTGTCCACACACCTCTCTCCTGTAAAGTCTCCAACATTCTATGTTTGCTGAAGGAAATACCTTGACAGATTTTTGGAACCCCCCCCCTCCATGTCTGCCCTCTCCATCCTCCGCTCTCCTCCCACTCATCTTTTCTTCTCCCTCTCTTCTGTTGGTGGAGGTTTGGGGGTTATTTGATACTCACACACTTCTGCTGTAGCCCCGAGCTTCACGCTACCTCCTAAATGAAGCACTGTGCACTGAATGACAGTAGATATCAAACCCATCAGCGCTCTTTGGTATTTTGGAAATCATCCTGCATGTTGACTATGCAGTTTCGCCGTGCAAATCTATAATTGTTGCTAACATGTGCTCCATATGAACGCAGACTGAGTTGTCAACCAGCGTTTTTCTCACTTTCCCTTCAGCCACACTTTTTTTCCCAGCGTTTCACACAATCAGCGTTGACAGTTTAACGGCGGAGTGAAAACGCGCTCACATGTTTCTCTGACAGACGTGTCAGTGTCCCGAAACGAGGAAAGTTGACATTCTGCCGCAATCACAGGGACAGGAAACGCACTGTAGAAGCCACGGAAAACAGGAAGTAAACTGGGATGAATCACGGGATGGGGAGGAGGGCTTTGGCTGTCGGATGGTCTGACGGCGTGCACAGATCTGAAAGAAAAATTTGGGTGATGTAGGAAATGATGAGCGTGTGTTGACAGAGAGTGACAGACAGGAAAAGAAAGCGGAGCAGAGATTAAGTCTTTCACTTCTTTTGTGCTGAAAGGTCAAAGTCAGGCCTCAGATTAGAAATTGAAATGAAGTGGTTTGGCACCCAGCCCACAGCAGTACTGCATGAAGCAACCGTGTGTGTGTGTGTGTATGTGTGTGTGTGTGTGTGTGTGTGTCAGCTCACCTGGGACCACATTCACCCCAAATCCACCCTGTTTTCTAAACCACTGTGAGAACAGAGGTGTGTGATCCCAACAGCGTCCAAAACCATGGAAGGTTTTCCTTCCTGCTCACGTGCTGGTGCACCCTCCTCCTCCTCGGGAGAATCTCATTCTCTGCATCTGTTCACACGTGCATCAAACAGCAGGAGAGCGTTCACGGCGCTCACAAATATCGGAGGTAGCGCCGACGGCTTGAGTGTGAGGTGTGTGGATGAGGGCAGGGCCTCTTTGTAGGTGCTCAGAATCCTTCCTGAACATCGGACCTGTCAGAATGATTTGGTGCCATCACAAGAACCACCATCAGGCATCCATATTGCCCATATAGATGTCAACATGGCGTCTGCTCTGCGCTCCGTCCTGGAAGCTGTTTGCAGTATAAAAGGTAAATATTCAGACATATGGGTTACATGCAGCTTTTCCTGGTGATGTCATCCTTCCTGAAAGGGCTTTAATCTCCTTTAATAATGGATTATTTGCAGGTCTTTCTGAGCAAACACAACCCTTGTAAATGTCTGAAGAGTTTATGGAAAGGCTTTGACACAAAGGATACGTGAGGTTAGTTTTGGGAACAAGGTGGTGACAGTTTCAAGTAAATCCAAACACAGGCGTGCGGGCGCCGCATACGGCTACTGCAGCTACCCCTGACCTCCAAACATCATCTACGTCTCACCAGGTCATCCAGGGCTCCTTTTCTGTAGCCTGGTTTTTATTAGTTTCTGAAGCAGTTTTTGCCTAAAACTTTACAATTTTTTTTAAATGGAAGTTTGTCATTTTCAGTGGACACACATTTAACGCTTCAGACTCGACAGTTTGTCTCACTGATATGAGATTATTTGTCTTTTTACAGGGAGTAAAGTAAAGACAACAGATTTTTCAGTATTTTCTGTTGAGAATATGTTTTTTTCTCTTGTAAAGTGTGACTTTAATGTTTAATAAAGGCTTTCATTTAGAATTCTGTTGTTTTTTCCCCATGGTTAGCTCCGCTGACATTTTTTCCCTCTTTTTTTAACCCAATGTGCGGCTGTGTGAACGTCTTGTAATTATTCAATTTTTCAGTGGGCACAAACCGGTGTGAATGATGCGCTGTGACATCTCTGGGACTGAGGGAGGCTGAGGTGCTTCTCACCAGTAGATGGATTGCACAAGGTAAACGAGGAAGCGGGAGGATGGCTGCCCGCCAGAGCCCAGCACCAGGTGCAGAATGTAGGGTATAAGCGTCCTTCCTTGGCTTCCTTTGTGGAGGATACCAGCCAATAACGACGCTCTGCTGTCCCAGAATCCTCTGCTGCTGCTGCTGCTGCTCAGGACACTTTTCCTCCCCACTCACCCCATCTCTTACTCCACATCATCACCGATGGCTACCCTTCTCTCTCCTGGCTGAAAACAACTCCAATGCCAAGAAAATCAGCTAAATCACCACACACACACGCACACAGACAACCCGCCCCCTTTCTGCTCTTCTCTATATGTTGGATGGAACCACACAGTTTTATGGCTCATGTGTTTTGTGACAGTGTGAAAGGCACAGGAAGGAAAGGCTGCACTTCCTCTGATGCCCCTGCTGCTGTGGGCCTGGAGAGATAAGAACACACACACACACACGGATGCACACATACACTCACACACACACACTCCTATGGACATACAAATCACAACAGCGATCCATACTGCCTGTATTATCACCCCCTCCCTCTCGCCTGGCCCCGCGGATCAGCTTACATGAGGTTTGGCCTTAAACAACTCTGCCACCATCTTGTACATTTTGGTCTGTTCTCATGTCAACAGTCCGCAGTCGTGTGTCGCCGGTCCGAGACCATGATCAGAGTTGCCCCAATGTGTCCTGGCTTTGGAATCTGTGCAGTTTAAGACATTCTCCTTCTTTACACATGCAGATTATATTAAGGAAAGCTGACAGGAAAAAAGAAACCATGCAACCCTCAGAAGGAATCTCTCCCAAGCCGCAGAGAAATGTACCGGTATTCAAAGTAACAAAAACGTACAGGCCCCAAGTTTAACTGACAAAAACATTTGATATTTGACACATTACCACTGATACTGTAAGGAAAAGACTGGAGGGTTCTGTTACTAGACTGGAACTTCCTAGAAAGGGCGCACGCTGTTCCTTCCAGGACAGTGGCGCTTCCCAGAGCGTGCGCGGGTGTTATTTTACTTGTGTCTGTGTGCGACAGAGTGTGTGCGCGCTGACGTAAGCCCCTCTATCTGATGATGCCCTTCTAATCCCCACAGTGATGTGTCATGAATATGGAGTTTAAGGCTCAAATCCCCGGGGGACACGCTGGCTATAGATAGCTCGCTCCTTCCACGTAGACACACAAATGGCACGCACCGTCAGCCATAGACACACACACACACACACACACACACACACACACACACACACTGTACACACAGCTGGGATGTTAAAAGGGTAAAATGAATATAATGCAGAAAGCGCAATGAGGATGGAAAGAGGAGAAGACTTAAGGAACCACGACTTGGACTTCTGTTTCTTGTTATCACAGTTTTAAAATGTATTGACAATTCTAACTATGGATAGCTGATAACAACCCTGTCTCCCGGTTGATTTCCTGACTGGCCAGGATAAGTTTCTGAGCATTTTTGTTGTGAGGAAATCAAGTGCCACACCACCCTGACAGGATTTAACTTCGCGCACAGCAGCACTTTGACTCCAGAGACCAGAGTTCCTCCAATCTGTGATTAAATTTAAGCAAATGAAAAAGCTACACACAGGTCACCAGTCCAGAAACTGAGCCACAAACCAAACTACAATATATTGGCATCACGGGTGTATTTCCTCATTTGGTACTTTTAACATTTGGCAGATATGCTAATTAGCCATTTTTCTCATTAGTTGCAGAGTGAAATCTGACCTGATCATGTTGATTTAGATCTTTTTAAACAACAACCACCGTACTGGAGTGAAATGAAATTTAAAGGATGCCTGATTGAAGCCCACTGTGGCAACAAATCCAGGATTTTCTGCAGTCAGCGTGCAGTTTTTGAATGCACAGGTAGGCCAACCTGGAAAAGAAAAATGAGCGGAGAGTGATTTTTTTCCTCAATTTTTTCCTCTACAAGGGCTTTTCTCTACAAATGTACAGAACACATGCGCTGAACAAAGCAAACATCACGTCTCTGTGCTTACAGTTAAACTGCCGTTCATATCGTTGAATCTACACTTCATCTTCATTTTGAAAGTGTGGTTGTTGGCATGAAGACTACCAGAAGCTCTTCGCGTTCCGCTGAAAGCTGTTTTCTGGAAGTGCGGCTCCCCTAGTTATTGTGGCGTAGAACACACACAGATGCGTACAGTAGGTCATAAAAGCTGTAATGTACGCATAATCACACCGTCTAACTCACCCTGACACACAATGGCGTGCATGTGCACACACACAAATGTATCCCACCACACCCCGAGCGCTTGCCAACCCATATGGCTCGGGGATAATAAACTGAACAGCCAGCAACACGTTTTTTTTGCACTCCGGAGCCAGGCAAGCCAAAGGAATGCACATCCCAGTAGTTCACTCCCTCTCTTCTTTTTTCTATTACCAGCTGCCCCCCCCCCCGCACAAACCCCCGACTGTCACTCGTTTGTCTTTCCTGCTTAACTCTGAAGAGGCCGAGCAAAGGAACCTCTCCTTTAACGCCGAAGAGGTCGGAGTCTGAGTGTGAGGTTGGCCTGCGACTGCATGTTTGTGAGTTCGAGGGGAGCCAAAAGAAACCAGTCCAGCAAGTCCGCAAAGAGCGCGCCCTTGGGATGGAGGGAAGACGGGAAGAGAGGGGAAGTGGGATGGAAAAGGGAGGGGGGGGGGGGCGTGAGGATGAAATGAAATGGAAAATAAACATTTATGGGCAGGAATGAAGAGAAAAGAGGTGCAATAAAACATCAGATTTTTGCACTCAAGTGTAAGTACACATACTCATGTACAGTTCTAAGTCTTAAAATAAAGATTTACTTAGTGGCTCCTTTCATTATTTATTGTTATATAATGTAACTATAAATAGCCCAATTTAGCATCTCTCTTCCATTAAAACCAGGCTATCTGTCGTCTAGTTCCTACAAACCCAATCTAGTAAACATGGTTCAGGACTTACTGAATCATGGCCTTTAGTATTTTTTTTAACCTAACTGGCATCACCTGTTAACATCAAGGTGTGTTTGATGTGTGTTACTAAGCGTGGTTGCCAGGTGCTTGGAGATAATGGCTATTTGAAGTAGGCGTGAACCTCTTCGGAGAGCTTCAATGTCTATAATCATGACGTTCTTCATTTTAGCACACAGGTGATAGTCAGCTAGTCAGATGTGTTCGTTGTCAGGTGTGAAGAGTAAATAACAATAGCTGATTCACAGTAATACTCAAATAAGTATGCTGAGATAGCTAAAGTACTGCGTTGAGGGGACAAAGATAGGGGAAGAAGACCAGGAAGGACAATGAGACCTACATTTGGAGTAAACTAGAGGGGCGGCATCATTGCTAATCACTCTCTGCCACAAATGCCCATAATGAATGTGAGCAAACACATCCTTACCCCACACTTCCCCCTGCCCCTCGTACCCCCCTCTGCGCTCCCCCTGCCAGGCCTCCCACCTCTCAGTCTGTGGTGCAGTGGGACAGCCTGTGAGGCCTGCGGCAGGAGGGCTAAGCACGGACTGGGATTTGGAGCACGGTTTCCCTGAGTTGAGCGGAATCCAGGCCCCCTGAGGGCTGAAGGGTGGGCGCTGAGGGTGGAGGGTAGATGGGGTGGCAAGAAGGGTAGGGCGGTAGATAGGGAGGAGAGAGGAGGCAGCGAGCAGCGCAGTTCTGGATCACCTTCAAAGCGCTTCCTTCCCAGTGGAGAGACTGGATTCCTCTGTGGAGAGAGGGAGAGGAAAGCAGGAGTGCAGGAGGGGAGAAGGAAAGATGGAGCCATGAGGCGAGGGGAAAGTGCAGAGAGAAAGGAAAGATGCACTTCTTTCCCACTTTTCCGGCCCCTTTCTCCCGCCCTGTTTTCCTCCCTGACGTGCGTGCACTTGCCCTTCATGCAGCGGGTTACAGCCTACGGATGATCTATCTGTGTGCTGGAGCAGGGAGACATGGGAAATCTGGCCTTGACAAAGGCATTGCTGTGTCTCCCCGGAGCTTCCTTTAAGCCCTGGCACGTGTGTGTGTGTGTGTATTGGCCTGGGTTGCAAAGGATGGCTAGAAGTTTAACATCTAAACCTGACAAACATGGCCTGACTTCTAAATGCACCTCCACCCAACCAAGGACACTGCAGCTCGCCGTGTGTCCTCCTTGTGATGGAGGACTCAGCCAGACGTGCCACAACACTTACCGGAGTTCTCGTTTTCCTGATTATGAGAGGAAAACTGTCCATTTCCGTACGTTGTGCACTGGTGTCTTTAATTTGTGTGTACATCCTTCGCGCTGAGTCTGGGTCAGCAGATTGTTCACCATCAATTAGAGGCTCTGTTTTCCTCAACACAAGCGTGAAGGGAGAATTAACGTGCAGTGGCATATTCCCACCAGCATATTGTTACAAACGCTACCTCCGCCAGAGCGGTCCTTGCACGCGTCGTGCGTGTCTTCATGCGTGTGTTTACATGCTCAGAGGTGAATCTTTCAAATTCAAAGTATTTTTCCATTTTTCCCCCTCTCCTGCCCGTCTGTCTTCTTCATGTTTTCCTCCCTCTCAAGGACTACAGTCTGACCACAGCCATTTCCTTTAGTCTCTGCTTTGCCTAGCAACACACAGCACACAGTTTCCATAGAACGCACTTTTAACGGGAGGGAGAAAATATATAGATAATGAAGAAAGAGAAGTGGGTCCAAAGATTTAATTCTCTCCCTCTGAAAAGCATATGTCCATTTCCTTTAATGCAGGACTCACTTAAATGAAACAGAGCTATAATGTCGTCATAGCGGAATTAAATACAGGTTGTGCTTATGACAAATGAAATGTCAAAAAGCCTCGCTTTGTTGTGGTGGGACATCTTTTATTACTGTTGGTTCAGTCCAGGCTATACGCATCAAGTTTAATCACTGTTAATCATCCATCTGAAGTTAATAAAACTGTTCCAGTCGCGCCATTTGTGTCAACATCGGGCCAGAAACCGCTGCAGAAAAAAATCCTCTGAAACACATAATAACTGAAGAAAGCTTAAGAGTAATGTCAGAAACAGATCGTCAGCGATGCTATATTTTCTGTCCAGTGTAGTCAGACAGCGAGGGGACACTATCTATCTGTGTCAAACCTGTGTCATTGTTGTCTTTATGCCACCGATATGCTTCATTCATGATCATTCGGCGTCATTAGGGTCCAAGTGATTAGAGCATGCCTAACCCTCTTAGAGATTATTGGATTGAATTCATGCCAGGAAGTGCACCACACACCGGTGCCACCATTCCAGAATGCTACAGTTTGGCAGCGTTTCATCGCTATTTTCCCCCACTTACACCTTCTACATAAAAAAGAGATATTGTCTCCCTGCTTTGTGCCCTTTAATGTTCCTTCCTGAGGGATGGGGCGCCGGTTGGCTGCTGCCAGGGGAAGCATTGTCTGGCCTTGCCAGCGTTTGGCCTCCTCTTCATCTCTCATGTGGAGTGAGGTTCTGTAGTTCCTTGTGAGGGGTGTAAGGTGCGCTCAACACTGCCCCAACATGTCTGTGCCAAAGCCCAACAGGGGTGTAATTACCTGGGACTGGTTCAGCACTTTACTCGCAGTAAAAAATACCTGTCTACTTATAGAAGGGGAATACAGAGGGCAGCTCCACGCAAAGGGAAGCCTGTCTTCACACATGTAGGGGAGGCACATGCGAATGTCCCTCATTGCCTCAGTACCTGTGTGTGTGTATGTGTGTTTCGGTGTCTGTGTCACTTGCTCCCAGCAATGTTCCAGGTCTGACCAGAAATATGCTACACATCAGCAGTGTAGGAGCAGTTTTATCCCTTTATGAGCGATGTGAACTGATTTAAGTGCTTTAACCCTGAGGTGATGAGTTCAAACCATCATTTAAATGGGTTGAAAGATTGTTGTAAAGGTGTGCAGAATGTCAGTTTTCAGTTGTTTTTTCAGTGATATGGTCGCATTAATCCACAGGAATATTCTATTGACCTGCATTAAAAAGTGTCCAATATTCCCGACTCTGCTCCAGAGGTTTGCTCTGGCCTTCCGTGCCCCCCGCTGCCCCTTTGCATCGCACTGGTCTCTTTGCCCTCACAGTCAAGGACAGGAAACTACCCGGGAGACGCGCAGAGGACAGTTCAACACCAATCAGGCGACAGGGAGAGCTTGTGTCAATTAAATGGTATGTGCTTATACCGCAAATCACAGACACATGTTCTCCTCTCCCCTCCCACCCTGTGGCTTTTCTGCTCCACCACCTAACGCAGCGTAATCATCCTCATTACTTAATGAGACCCTACTGCACTCACAAATACCCCCCCAAACACATGTGTATACAGTTTGCTGGCTCTAAACAGTATAATAAATACACTAAAACCTGAACCTCTACCACACTGTCAACAGAGCGACTCTTTCAGCCACCACACTGAAAAGCCCCTAATACCACAGTAAGACTATTGTCCCGGTAGTGTGTATTATCAACAGGACAGTGAGGCAGGCAGCTGGGGAGGGTACAAACACCTCATTAGCTCCCCTGAATGTATCTACTTCCCCTAATCTGTTACAATAACGTAATCTCTTTAAAAGTGCTGCAGCTTAAATCCAATCTGCCTAAAACCTGACACGTGATTGAGGTCAATCCGCAGTAAACCCCAAACTGCGGGGTCCCGCACGCTACCCCCACCTCACCAAGCCGCACCACAGCGGGTTTAACTGACTGTATTTGTTTGTGAGAGGCCTTGCTCCTTTCACCAAAGTTAGGCTTCAGTCATGGAGGTTCTGCCCGTGCCTCTCTACTCTCCGCCGCTGGTACTGCAGCGCTGCTCTGCGCTTTTTATTTTTGATGTTTTTCCATACTGTCTCTTGCCTCTAAACCACTTACAGATGTTGGCAGCAGGGAGCGTTGTGGCAGCTCCAAATACGAGGAAATCTAAATAGAGATCAGGCCGTAAAGTAAAAGAAGGCATGGGGAAAGAGAAAACAAAGAGAAGGCAGGAGAGCCACTGCAGGAATGGAGTGAATGTGAGCTAGTGGAGAGGAGTGCGCGAGCGTCAGTATAGAAATTAATAGACAGGGGAAAAAAATATGGACTGTCTGGGCATGCAAGGACGGCAGTGTGACTTGAGGGCAGATTTTTCTTTACTTAGATTGAAATTCTGTTGTGGAACCCCATAATTTATCTTTTATTTTATCCTCTTCCTGGTCTGCTGCAGCGCCGATGCTCTGAAAAGTCGCTCCTCCCGCTGTTCAAAAGTGAAGCCAGCAGATCCCAGGATGTGGATAAAGCCATCTTGCACTGGTGACGTCGTTTTTCGCCAGAATCTGCCCATGAGAGGTTTGGAAAGTGAGCAGTGACACCAAATTCAAACACACATCAACCACAAGCATAAATCAGCTGCCGCTGTTGCTAGCCTGACTAAACTCACACTTTTAAATGCATGTATTTCAGAGTAAAATCTTACTAAATGGAATTAGTCCAAGATAATCTGATTGGAATAGCTGCATGATCCACCTAAAAGCTCTGCATTTGTTCCACAGATCCCCCAGCCTGGGCTTTGAGCTGGAAGGCATGGTAAAAGCAGTCAGAAACACAGAAAAATGTGCAAAAAAACATATTTTAAAAATTGTCTTTGGTCCGAGACATATTGGGACCAGTATAGTACCTAAACCTTGTCATATTCAGGCAACCCTGACTGTAACCTAGACCACCAGGGGGCGATCATGATCAAGCTGCTCCACTGACTGTGGATTTCTCCATTTGTCCATCTTTATATACGATACCTTGTGTAGGTATCACACTCAGTAGGTGAAATAATCACAGCTGAACAGCTTTACTCACATTTAGTTCAGATCAGTCATAGTTCTTACCTCTTCCTGTCCATCTGGAGGACAGGAAGCTGATCACCCTCAGTGATTCAGGGAAGTGTGTGCACTTTAAATATGTAGACAGCTTCAAAACCAGCCCAGACTACTAGCAAAAACAGGTAATTTTCTCATTTCTTCTTTAAGATCACTGCATGGAGAGGGGCATGTCTATCGTTGGCTCCTCCCATCCCACAAACAGATTAGACATGAGGGTTCTCTGCAGAGTATATTTGGTCAATAGTTATGTTTGGACCAATTTTCTGCCAAACATAACTGTTGTTGCAAGTCATAACCACATTTTTTCTTGTATCTCTTAAATAAGAAACGCTTAAGAGATGCAACTGTGTGTGTATCTGTGCAGGTCTTTGTGTGTGTGTGTGTGTGTGTGTGTGTGTGTGTGTGTGTGTGTGTGTGTGGTAGACAGTTCAAATGTATCCCTGACTTGCTGTCTGCTCTTATCTTCTCCCTATAGCTTTACCCCCCTCAGTGGCCAATCGTGGATCAATCCCTCCTGGAATTGGGTTTCACTTCCCGGAAGCAGAAACGTTACACATGGGTCACTTTCATTGCTGCGCAGTGGCTCAAGCCCTGGGTATCCATCATGCAGACCACTGTCTCTGACCATGAGGATATAAATACATCACAACAGGGGGCCGTGGTAGCCGAGGTAATGTGCTAACAGCAGCTGTTTGTTGTCGACAGCCATGTGGAAATACAGCATTATTGTTAATGGTGACAAACGATTATGTAAAAGGTTTTTCACACACTGTCTGTCAACAATCCTCTGTCCGTCTTCTGTACACCACTAACCGGTCTCCTGTGGAACCCACCCTTTGCTCACACACTCTCACAGGGGCAATTTAGAGTCTTCAATCAACTGACTTTGCATGTTTTGGGGCTGTGGGAGGAAACCAGAGGACTGGGAGAAAACCCACACAGGCGATAAGAGAACATGCAAATTGCTCACAAGGACGCCTGAGTCAGAATCAAACTCAGAGTTTTCTCACCCTGACTGTGCTCACCACCGCACCTACACAGCCAACAATATGAAGTCAACCTTTCTGCTTTTGTCAGTGTGTGTGAGCGCACAACCTACCGCGCCTTTCCTCGTACTGTGAAGAATTCTCCAATAACTGAGATTGTGTGAGCTTATGTGGGTGTGCGTGGGTGTGTTGGGGGAAAACCTTGCTCTAAATGTCTGGGAAATTCACCCTGATTCTGAGAAGAAACGGTGGGTCAGAAGGTGGGTGGCTGTCCAGGTGTGAATGGGTCATGTAACTAAATGATATTTTATTAAAATAGAATTAAACTAAGCCAACAGCACAACGTTCAGATCACATTAAAGCTTGGGGTGATGGGAGTAAACACAAGCTCTATCAATTACACAAAAACAGAAAGTAGTGCATCATGATGGAGTCAGGTGTGTTCATGCATTTCAGGTCCGAATTTAACCAAAACTAGAGTTGGTGCACTCTGCAAAGCTGTGGCAGGGCTCAGGCTATAACCTGGAAGGGCTCTGAAAGCCGCTGGCCTGCAGCGGCCGATTCCTGAAAACAGCGCCAGTGTCCAGCCTGATGAACAGTAGCAGGCCAGGTTTAGCGGGGGCTGCCGTGCCAAGGCTGCTTGCTGCCTCTGCCGCTGCCGATACGAGAAGCTGGAGGCTGCAGAGCTGCAGATAGGATCTCTGTGGGGGTGGGGGGGGACGTGTGATCGGAGACTAAAATCATTAAAGCGCTCCTGGTCACCGTGTCCTTGGCTCTTCCGCTGAGCTTAGCCTGATGTTTCCTTCCAGTTTCCCCCTCAACCCCGTTCTCCCCCACTTTCCTTCCACCTTTGGTTCCTTCACCCTTTTGTGTCGTCATGCCAACACACGTATAGGATGAGATTCTTCAGAAAAAGTGAACACTGGCCCATATCTTCCAAAAGGTGTGAAATTATTATTTTCAGAATTGATATCAATAATTAGGGTCAAAAGGTCAATCTCTAGATTACACTGCTGACCTGCAAAAAATGACGTCTAGCAAGTGAAAAACATCCCATAGGGTACCTAAAAAGTTCTTAATAGATTATGTAAAGAGTAAATATTGGCCTGTCTGTTCACCCCAGCTGCACTCGTGCCCCCGGTGTGCAGAGGCTGTCCAGGGAGAGAGAGGGGGAGAGAGAGAATGTAAACCAGGCTCGCCTTCCTTTTTCCTCATTGGTTGACTCTCAGCCTAGTGGTTTTGTCCTTGAGAATGTGCAGACATGGGGCAGATAATGTTCTGACAGTAGAAACTCTATCGGTACCAGATCAACACTTCACTTCACTTTTCCTCTGTTTTTATTACAGACAGATTGAAGGGCGTCGCTGCCTAATGATATTTACTGTGCGTGCGTGCGTGGGTGAGTGTGTGTGTGCGCGCCCGCGCGAGCGTGTGCGTGTCAGTCACGAACGTGCTCCAAGTTTCGACGGCGACGATCTCATTTGTTATGCAAACTTGATCCCACATGGCGGTGTTTATTGCGCATTTTCGCACGCTGGGAGATAACTACGGCAAGCGTGTTGACACATGGCAATCATAAATTCCAGTTATGTTGACGATAAAAAACATCTCACGACCGCAGGCTCGCACGGAGGATTATTTTGAAGCCGCCTCGGGTTTCTGACTTTTTTGGTGGAAGGACAGGAGCGCGCCGTCCAATCAGACGGAGCCGTTAAGCGTATTCGGAGTCACGCATGCTGCAAACCCCAGATTGTCTTAAGGGTAAATCAGAGGTTTGTGTTGCAAGGTCAAAGATCTACGTTTACTGCCGCCCTGCAGACGTCTGTCAGCAGCGTGTGTGAGGAATCTCCCCACAGCCCCGCACGAAGTGCCGCTGATCAAATCACTGCTGGCCACAGGGCTTCTATCCAAACTCTTCATTTGATATTCAAGTCTGGAAATAAAATATAGATAAGTAGTAAATCCGATGCAGGTAATTAAGTGATTGGAGTGGATACATTCTTATTAATTAGAGGTTTGTCTGAAAGCGAATTATGAGTGTTTTGGCTGCACGAATTTAAGTTTTTCTCTATATGGGTGTTTGTTTGTTTATATATATATACATGGAGTTATTCATATTTGGATAATATTCTGTTACTAAAGCGGAAGAAAAAGTCTGAGGTGTTAATATTGCCATTTCAATGACTTTAATAAGCAAAATAGGAAACAATTTCTTCCAAAAACAACCAAAAATAAGACAAAACAGAAACCAGCCTGAATGGAACAGTTCAATTTTATATGTTTTAAGTATTATTTATATAAACAGGATTGAAAATTGATCCCCATCATGGTGAAATTACATGAAATAGATGAAAACAAAACAACATCCCGCTGCTGCAGTTTCATTAATAGATTTCAACACAGTTGAATCAGTAACAAACCAAAGATTGTTTAAATGCATGACTTTCCAACAATAGGTTTAAGTGTAAGCACCATGCTTATTCGATATGATCTGACAGTTAATTTAAATCATTAAAATAAAAACTTTAACTATGCATCTGGCCAGCAGAACCAGAATCATCAAATAATAATAAAGACAAACAAAGGGGTATTTCATAACATACACGTTGATTTCATTTTGGGAATTTGCACAACCTGAGTTCCTTTTTTTTACTGACCGGCAGAAAAAAATCAGGAAAACACAGAGCATCAGTAAGTTACAAATGCTCGCCTTGTCAAATGTTTCTAACGTGAAGTTTTTGTTTTTCAAATCTCATAAAATGAGGCCCGGTGATGATATGCTACAGGTGGCCGACATGAAAAACCGCGCTTTAGGTGGAGATTTGGCGCGTTTAAGGGTCAATTAAACGTCAGAGACGCTTTCCACGGTTACTGTGGACTGAAAGAGCGTGGATGGATCAAATTATCTGTCTCAAACTGTCTAATTTGTAATCTCACCCTGCGGCGCGACACTCCTTGTGCGCAGTCTGGGTCCAATATGTTTGTCGTTGCGCATCAGATTACGCGTCCCCCAAAAACTCCCTAAAAGTTTATCCACGCTCCTCACTATCACTAATACGATGTGATAACACGGTGTGTCTTCCTGAAGGAAGGTCTGCACAAATTCCAAAATGAAAACGTTAAAATCATCCAAAAAAAAGTGCACTTGACACACAAAAAAAATGTACTTAAATGCGAATGAAAAATAAAACCCAACAGAAGAATGCACCCCTCTCTCGATCAAGGATAAACGAAATCATACAAAATAAGTGAGATAAAAAAGGTCAACACGAAGAAAGAAAGAAGTTCAAACCAGCCTCTTCAATCTTGTGCAGTTTTGCGGTTTGCATAATATTTACAAGCTCAATGGAAACCAACACCGTTATGACACTGCACCGGCAGTCCTGCTGTTTCTGTCCCCGCTGCGTTTTTCTAAACCCCCGGAACTAAGGAGAAGCGCAGATCAACAACATGCTCTTAATATACACGAGAAGATGGAAGTACAAAATAGAAACCGTACATGTCCAGCATGCAGGATTATATTTAATGCAGATTTTTTTTTGTTTGTTTGTTTCAATATATATTCGAATATAACCAAGCAGGCAATAAATCAATGAAGATGTTGCATAAAATACCCCCCTTCCCCCCACCCCTCCCACCCATCCCCAGCTTGACGGGTTAGTAGATGTTACATTTGCATAAAGTTTTCGAGTTGTTGTTTTTTTTCCTTCTCCTTCTTCTTCTTTTTTTTTTTTTTTCTCCTGCAGATTGCGGGGCCCCGCTCGGAGGAGCCTGGTTCTGCAGGCCGGGCCTGCCTGTTGATTCGCGTCATTATTTTTGGAGAAACATTCACCTCGACGCCATCCCACGTTGTTTACAGATTATTGAAAAAGCTCAAAAGAAATTAAAAAAAAAAATCATCCTCTACTTTTTGAAAAAAGAAAAGAAAAAAGTCTCTTATCTACAAGCGACTATAATCTACAGAGATGCCGCGACTGATCACACTACTTTGCTCTTTGTATCCCAGCTGACACGTGAATTGAGAGATGATTATATATGAGGATACTATCGGATGGATTATTCTTCTAATATGAATATAGTTGTTACCGTTATTAGTATAATCATAATCGGTATGACAAGTGTGGAATATTATCGTTTGATCATCAGCCAGAAAGTCAGAAATGTGGCGGTGGTGGGGAAAGTTTGTTGTGGGGGGAGTTCGTAAGAAAAGGCTCTGCCAACTCACATGAAGAATTCTGGTGATGAAGGGTTGTCGCTGGTCGAGCCAGCCTCGCGGAAGCCGCTACTCGCCCCCGAACCCGTCAGTTTCTCGCACTTGAGTTTGTAGGCGTCCCGCTCCCGCGCCAACCGGCTGATCTCCGCCTTCAGCTGCTCCACCTGGTTGATCAGCTGCGTCTTCTCGTTCTCCAGCAAGTGCTTCTGCTGCACCCGCTTGAACCGGCAGGACTGCGCGTAGCCCCGATTCTTCAGGGTCCTCCTCTTCTGCTTGAGGCGGATGACCTCATCCTTGGTGAAGCCCCGCAGGTGCCGGTTGAGCTCCCGCACTGACATGGACACCAGCTGGTCGTCCGAGAAGCGGTCCTCCACGTTGAGCCCACCCCCAGAGCCGTGGTGCACCGCGGACTGGCTCAGATGGCCGTGCGCATGATGGTGATGGTGATGGCGGTGGTGATGGAGCGGCTGATGGGACTCTGGGGAGACTGGGGACGGACTGTCGGGGTCCTGGTTGTGGTGGTGATGATGCTGGCTGTGTGGGTGATTGTGTCCGCCGGGATGTCCGGAGAGTTCCTCGGCGTGATGTGGAATGCCCGCGGCGTATGGGTGATGGTGCTGCTGGCCATGGCCGTGGTGGTTGTGATGGTGATGTGGGCCCCTGTAGCCCTCAAACGCACCCTGCTGCTGCAGCTGCTGTTGGACGTGCGGAGGTGGAGGGTGGCCGTGAGTTGTTGCGCCAATCAGGGCCTCCACTGCGTCCTCAGGGGTCAGACTTAGCGTCTGCGGGTCTATCTGCTGGTGGTACCCGCTGCTCGGCATCCAGTACAGCTCCTCAAGGTGGTTTTTCTGCTCTGTGGGGCTGAAGCTCGGCGAAGAGGGCACCGAGCTGCAGGGTGTGCTGATGGGGGTGGACGATACTGAGCCCTGGGGTTGAAGACGGTTACACTGGCGCACGCCGTTGCGTTCCAGCCCTGCCAGGCCTTCCTTCTTCACGTCAAACTTCATCAGATCAAAATCGTTGACATATTCCAGGGCCAAAGGACTGCTGGGCAGCTCCGAGCCCATGTTCATCTCTGTGCCCATACTGCCGTCGCGACTCTTTTGCAGGTACGCGAGCGACGCAAAAACTGACTTGTTAATCAGTGTCTCTTCGCTCCTTTCAGGTTTCATGCAATCGATCTTTTGGTTCCTCCACCGCTGTGCACCGACTTGCTGTAGCATGAAACACAGTGTGGTTGGTGGAAAAAAAGAGGAAAAAAAGTGGAGAGGGAAAAACTTTCAGACTAATGCTCTGCACACGGTTTGCGTCATAGCCTACTTCTGCTGGGACAATCTGGCGCAGAGACCAGACAGGAGGTAGAGAGCAACGCGCCTCAGTGCAAAAGTAAAAGCCACAGTCCCCTCAGCGGAACAACGTTCACAAAATCTGCATAAATAATCAAAAAATATAAAGGAAATACCACGTTTGAGCGCTGAGACGGGCACCAGTCCCCGTAGCTACTTCTCGTTTTAAGTCCTTTTTTTCCGCCAGGAAAACAAACAGGAGTAAATAAGCAAAGTTAAGAGGTCGCCTGATTTTTTTTCGCTGAGAAGCAGCTTTTCCAGCTCTGCACCGCAGAGATTTAAAGGCTCGCCTCTCTGGCTTTTTCCCACTCTGGTATCCAGCAGACTGCGCTCGGAGCCAGTCAGCGATTTATCCTTATAGCGCGCAGTGACGTCGCGCTGGAAGGCTGGATCCGGAGCGCGCAGCTCTCCAATGGGAGACGGAGTACGTGAGAGAGGAGGGGGGGAGGGGGGAGGGGGGAGGAGTACAGCGGAGAGAAGGGGGGTACAGTACTTGACAGCTACAGACAGTCAGCTGACCGACTTCCCTAAAAGCAGAAGGTGGGAGGCACTGGAGGGAGGGAGAAAGAGAGAGAGAAAGAAAGAGAGTGTAGAAATGCCTTCACTTCATGGACAGTAGCTGAACGGCGTAACGCACCATTTATCTTTCAAATCTCAGTGGTAGTTTCACTGAATTTAGAGATTTAAAGTTAAAAAAATCAGCTGTTTTATGCCCTGAGACCGTTTTATAACACATTCGTCCCAAATAACAACGTAAAATATAAATAAATCCTTGCTCCACTTTTTACAGAAAGGTTTTACATTTTCATACGCATTGAATGCGGCATAAATGTAAAAATGTAAACATGTTTACATCTTGTTTTGTTACACCTTGTTTTGTGCGGTAACGCACCATGTTTCTCAACTATCTAAGACTGATTTTGAGCTCCAATAATGGAAATTCTAAATATTAATTTAAACTAATTGACATATAATTGAAATCGAATGACTGATCGTTGGGCTTCCCTTATGAGTCTACCTCGCCAAAATACCGTGCATGTGACGGGAGCGATCGCGGGTGTAAAACCTCGCATGTTTCTCTCTCCCGATGAACGTAAAGTTCAGAGCGTCTCGAAGATGTCAGACTCCTCTCAGTCGGGGCATTTTTTTTCTCGCAGCATATGGGACAGGGCAGAAAAGAGGCTCAAGGCTGCCCCTCCGTGGACCGCCGGAGCTGGTGAGCTGCAGCCTGCACGTCTTCTATCACTTTTTGCGCAGGGGATTCTTATTCCCTCCTCCGCGCTAATTCCCGTTTAAAAGGTCACATCCTGCAACGATCTCCGACAACCGTTAATCTCTGTCAGCGGAGTCTGATAAATACTTTTTCACTAGGCCTTTTCATCTCTTTATCAGACGGAGTTCAAATCAGATTCTGGGATTTGTACGGCACCTATTTGATCTGCAATTTAATGACACCCCCCTCAAAAAGAAAAAAAAATGAGCAAACGTCTTGCTTCCCTGCAAAACAGAAACTGCTTGTAAATGAGTCAATTCACCGGATCGATTATCATTTGGTTTTCACCTCATATCCACGCTTGAGTACAGCAGCTGCAGGGCGTATTGATCAGGCTGGAGGTTCAGAGGAGGCGACCGAAGATGAGCTCTGACGATGGAGGGCTGGAACTCAGAATCCAACACTTAGCACATCTTAAAACACAATTCTTATACTTTACATTTTTAATCAACGGGGACATTTCTGAAGCGCATGTTCATAAAATAAATTTGGAATGTGGAATGTTTTATTAAGTGACCGTAGGGGTAAAACGTCAAATTATTATTATTATTATTATTATTATTATTATTATTATTATTATTATTATTGTTATTATTATTATTTCATTAAAATATTTAGAGCAAAATACGTTGATTAAATGTTATCTAAAGTTTACGTCATTACCTTCGACAGATTTTGTCAACGAAGAGTTGTTGTCCTCAACTTTCTTCCTTTTCTCGGGTTCATCCTCTCTTAATCTCACAGCCATTTGACAAAAAAATAGAGCCTGGACTCTTTTTTTTACCAGAGCAGAAAATGTGCAGGCAGTGTTCAGGTTACTGTCATCCACATTTTATTCCCCGGATTTTTGGAACAAAGTGATACTCTCATTACGCGCTTCAACTTCAGATGCGCCCCGGGCAAGTCGTGCCGTTCCACGCGGTGCCAATCCGAACTGTTCTCGACCCTCTTCGCAGCGAGGCCGACCTGAAGGCAGCCCCATTAGCTCGTGTAATGCTCTCTAATATTGCCCGAGTCCACCGTCTAATAGAGCCAGGCAGGCCTGCCGCCGGCTCTCCCCCTTCGGTAATAACGGGATGTAATGGAGAGGCGAGATGTAAAAAAGCGTCCATGTCAGCAGCATATCGGTGGTTAATGATCTATTAAGTGATCCGTGTGCTTATGGACAGCGAAAAAAAGTGTTGATGCTTGCTTATTTGCCCCCTAATGAGTGTGCCATCCTACGGAATTTAGGAATGAATAACAGAAATAAAATCACCTTTAAAATGTGAGATTTAACAGCGGAGGCATGAAGGATGCAGCGGCAGTGGAGCTTCCCACAGCTCACATCTCACACCTGCAGCAGGGATCAGGGCCGCGGCTTTCACGCAGGAGGCCCAAGCTTGAAGCTTTAGGAGGGTTCATCTCTCAGCTGTGGATTTCTGCGCTCCAGGATCTGTCCGCGCACCCGCACCTGCCGTTCGGAGGCCGGGGCGCACTCACTGCGGTCCCCCTGGAAGCTCCGAGTGGACGCCAAGTTATGAGGGGACACACAAGGAACATTATTTTCTTGTTTTAATTGGAACTCATTCCGAGGAGAAACACTATTTGTGTCGGTTTTACGCGTTTTCAGTTATTTTGCGCGCACAACGACGAACCAAAAACGGTTTCCCGGACCTTTAGTGGAAATGTTGCGGAGGCAAATGGAGGCTGGCCAAACTGGAAGGCCCCTGACAGGGGAGGGTGAAAGATGGGGATGGAAAGACAGCGTCTCACCATGCGCGGTTTCGAGGTGGAGAAAAGAGACCCGCAGAGACGCGCAGAGACGCACGAAGAGGCGCCACGACTGATTCAAAACCAACTTTATGGCTGCGAATCAGCCCGGACGCTGATGTGCCCGCAAATGCAGATGTGAATGCGAACTTTCTACGATTTCTCGGCTGAATTCTTTTTCCAACAACGCACAGACCTTCGCTCGTATTTCAAACGAATTTCCCCATCCCAAGGCGAGGCTGCACTTCCCCACGATTCACACGTCCCCGCCAAATCTTCCTCACAGCGCGCCTTTATATTGAACAGTTAAAGATTTTTAAGAGGAGGAGCGTTTGGGAATCGTGCACGATTTCTGGGGAGTCTGTCTGATTCCACATGCTGCGGCTCCCATCATTCATAATCCACCATTTACAGGCTGCAGTCACTCAGGCATTCTTGTTTACTCCAGACTGATCGATTATCTCTGTGAAAACATGTATTATTAAGACGTGTCGTCTGTGTAAACAGGCAAAGGCCAGGATCTGGAAACATCCCCATCAGGGATAATGGACTGAGGACCCCCCCTCCCTCCCTTCCTTCTTCAGGAAAACAACAAGAGGTGAGATAAGTGCAAATTCCTGCAGTCTCATTAATATGAAAAAGCTATCGATCCATCGGCGATTATCTTAAATCCCCCCCACTGCTCGCTGTCTCCCACCTGCGCGCAGGTGACAGCAACAATTCCTCAGCGTTATCACACTCTCACCACTTTCTCCCCGTGAGGATGGAGGATGCGCTGGCGCTCTCAGGGAGGGATGCGGGATTTATTCCTGGTGACAGGGCGCCCCTGGTGGCGCATCCGCTTACTGCGGGCAGTTTGATGTGCATCACCAGTGGCGTGCTGCTTGTCAATAAAGTCGCAGAGAGCTCCAAATTTGAGATCTTCGGGTTGTTTTTGGCATTTCAGACATCCTCCGGAATGACAAGGAAGCAGAGTGAATATAAAAATATGACGGCGAGTCCAGGATATAATTGTAGGCCCTTTGTGAGATTAGATGTCTCTGATTGACATGTTGTAAATATAACAACAAATAAATGTCAGTACCGCACTGTACTGGCGTGATCCCAAAAGAAAAAGAACAATAAATCTCCCTTTTGCTGCGGTCATTTCATTAATGTAAATTGCAATGCTATGTACGACAGCCTGGCTCGCCTCCAGCTGGCTTCTCTGCTGAGGCGTCTGCATAACATTTGGTCTTATCATAAACCAGAGCCGCACGACCACAGAATGCAGGCGACACCACAGGAACCGAGGATCAGAGTGCAGGCATCTCATAATTAAAGCACGCGCTCGGCAGCCACCGCCACAATTTACATCTGTGTTTTTCAGAGCCGGTAACAGAACCCGAGGGTGAATTCATGATGTCACACTTTTTTTTTTTTGTAAACGCAAACTTGAGTTGTTTTTTTTTAACTCCTTCGTTCTTCTCTTGGATGGGCCTTTGACACCCTAGCCAGCATTAACATGGGAGTGTTGAGATCCATGCTTTGTTTTGTAGAACCTTCTCTAATTATCTTCATATGGAGCTGTCAGAGAGAATCTCTGCCTTCCATTAAATTCCCACATCATATGATGTTCTGGGAAATGTGCGCCATCAGTGTAGGATATATATAGCATGGGGCTAACTGCCTGGAGTGGCTCTGTGTAATATATCTGGGACGACTTTATTTTGCTGTTAAGTGTTTAAGCTGAATTTGTTTGAAGCATGCATTAGCGCTGCTCGTGACCTTTCGTGCAACAGCGTCTGAGTGTTCATGGATGACTCCCTTCTGTCACGATCTCAGATTCTAACCAAACATCTCTACTCTCCTCTTTTCTGAAAAAAATCCCTCCTCTCTTTCTTCTGCTTGCCCTCCATCACTGGGTGACCCCCTTGCTTCTTGGCTCTCTCACCCCTCTCCTCTGGCCCTGGCCCTAGCTGGCCCTGCCCACCCTGGGTCATTTATCATAGGCCAGGAGTGGAGCCCCTGGGCCTGCAGGCCCCTGTCAGCCCCTGCAATCGCCTCTTTGTGGCTCCCAGCAAACAAGTGTCGGATCAGCAAAAGTCTATTAAAGCCTGGTGGGCCTTTCTCAGCCAATTGGGTCCGGGTCACTGAGCCGCTCTCCGCGCTGCTCCGGGAACTCTTTGTGTCGCCGCCGTTCGCTGACACAGATCCCCACAAGATTAATGATTTTTAGCAACTGTTTGGGTCTCCTCTCTCTCTCTCTGTTTTTCTCCCTCTTTTCTCCGCTCATTCTCTCATTTCTTCCTTTAACCTACTTCTTCAGCTCATCTACCTCCCGATTTCTCGCCTTCCACTCTTCTCCCCTCCTCACGGTCACCACTACCCCAATCCTGAGCTGACTGTAAGCTTAGAACTGTTTATTAGGTCTTTTTTTGGGATCATTTTCTTACTGTTCTAAACTCTTTTTCCTCAAGTTCTTCCACTTGCGTCTGATAAATCCAGAAGATGTTGGGAAACAACCCGAGCAGCCACATTACCACCCCGACAGGCTTCCCCGCAGTGTGCCCCGGGAGACTCCGGGTAATTTGAAATCTTCAAGCCGCTTCCACAACTTCCAACGTTGCCGTGTTCTCAGTGTTGTTTCCAGTAATTACCGCAGGTTAAGTGCACGTCTCGGAGCCCAGAGGAGGCAGCTCTATCCTTCACCTGGGACATGACTCAGCACAGCTCAGGTCATCCGGCCATTTCTCTGACCACTGGACCACGCCCCGGCCTACTTTAAACCCACAGGACAAGCTCAATTATGAAGGAGCCGTGTTCACTTACAGCGCGTAATGTAATGGTTGTTTTATTTACCGGCTGGACTCAGAAGTGCAGCCTCACACTGACAGGTTTGACCATTTGATGCCCATTAACACAGGTTTATATTTCACTTCTGTGCTGAAATGTAGCTTCCAAAATAAAAGTTTGATGTAACGATTGTTTGAAAATTATCAGAAAATTAGGGTTGTTTTCAGGTTTGCTGGTTCAGATGAGGCTAAAAATCTGTGAAAGTGGAACTTTCTGTCAAATAAACGACTAATTACAATTAATTTGGGAAAATTATGAGTACTCTAGGCAAGCTTAGGTGTAAAAATCAGTTCCCGCACCTTCTTGTCTCCCATTGTCTCAACTCACTTTTGTCTTTTGCTCCACTGTGAGATTTCAACACCTTGTCTGAGCACCTCTGCGGTGAAGTTCCAAGCCAGCAGCGGTGACGTGATGTGAAGGCGACGGCAAACCAGAGCAGAGGATACTCAATAGCGAAGGCATGAAATATACATAGCCTCTCTGGACCATCCTCATGCAGTCAACGCTGCACGACTGTGTAGATGTGAAAATGTGTGTAAAACCGTCTGTGAGGCTGCTGTTGCTCTGTTTGCACGTCTGTTTCAGGAATGAATGGATGAACCCAACCTGCTGCCATGTCCGCACCCACCCTGTTTCCTGTCTGATTAATCTAGAGTGTGTGTGTGTGTCTGTGTGTGTGTGAGTGTGTGTGTGTGTGTGTGTGTGTGTGTGTGTGTGTGTGTGTGTGTGTGTGTGTGTGTGTGTGTGTGCCCATGTGTAAATGGTTATAGATGGGGCGACACCACCATGCTGGCAGTCTGAATCATTACTCACAAAGATAGGGAAAGACCCAGGGCCAAGGATCCCCATCCTCCAGCTGCACACACACACACACACACACACACACACACACACACACACACACACACACACACGCACACACACACATACAAAACATCCCCAGGTCATTCATTTCTTAGCAGAGTATGTGGCATTTCACCATATTCACACTCTTTTTATTAAGAGACCGTAGCTCCAGGTTCCCCCTTTAAAGGGGGAAGTGAGGGATGGTTTTCAATTGGGCTTTGTTTGTAGCTCCACTTTTTCCATGTTCTCTTTTCATTTCTCCTTATCTGCCATTTCCACATCCCTCTCCACTTCCACTTCCTCCCACAGCTGCTTGCCCAGGTAGAACCAAGAATGGTAAAGAAACGTACAGGTGGAAATAACAGACATTGTTATATAAATAATTAGCACAATTCTATAACAGTGCACCGGCCCGGGATCTATTAAGGTAATTTGAAACACATCTTTAGAATATTTAAAATAATGGCGAGAATTCCCCAATGCACTTTTATTTTGTGCCATATTTTTGTCTTTATACGGGTTACAGAAGAACCTTTTAGGAATATACGAGAGCAATTATAATCATGATAAGGCATGTAGAGCTGCACACAATAGCAAATAAAATAGTGCAATTATTAAACATCCTCAGGGAAATTTTGTGTGTGTTCACACGTTTGGTTTTTAGGAAAGATGCGTTTATGGTCCTCGCCTGCATCTGCATGAGTCTATGAGTCTCTGGCAGCATGCGTTTTCGTGTTGAAACGGGGGTATGTATGTGCAGGCGGGGTCTGTAAATAAATCTGTTGGAGGATTGGGGGTGCAGGGATGAAATATGGTCCCAGGGATGTGGAGCAATGTGAAAAAGTCGGCAACGCTGGGGAATAACAAATCTCCCCACGTCGCCGTGCCGCAAAATAAATACACTCCCCCGTACAAGTCATCCATCTGGACCACGAGTCGCCTCAAAGACGCCCCCAATACATCGCCGTCGCACGGCAACACACAAACACACACGTGCACTCAGCAATCACCTGTCCTACCATGCCATATTTATTCACATGTTTATTTATTTGTTTGTTGAGTTAAATGGAAACTGCTTGTGGGAAATTGGAAAGTTAATTTGTGTGTGTGTGTGTTTGTGTGTGTGTGTGTGTGTGTGTGTGAGAGAGAGAGGTATACTCCCACCCAAATGCTACCAGCGTCTTAATAAGGTGGGAGTGTTCAGCTAATGATCAATCACAGGGGATTAAATAATTGAATTTCAGCTTTTACAACTTAAATCCCCCACATGAAGTCAACTAAAAGAGAATAAAGGAGGTTAGACTCAACACACAGTCTTTTCCTGACATATAGACTATAATAAGCACACTCTTCTAAGTACAGTACGGTACAAATGTATCTTCCTTCACCTCATGTAGAGGCACAATGCAACACACGCACGCACGCACACACACACACGCACACACACACACGCATGCACGCATGCACACACACACACACACACACGCATGCACACACACACATGCACATGCACGCACACACACACACACACACACACACACAGTGTTTGTGGGGGTGTTCACAGAAGTAATACAATACCCAGCTCCTTACCATGACCTTAACCATCCCAACTAACCCCTAACCCTAACCCTATCATGAACTCTAATTCTAACCTCAAACTTAAAACCATGTAATAACCTTAACAGTCCTTTGAAGTCGTGGGGCAAACAAGAAAGGCCCCACTTTGCTAGCAGAATGAATATTTTGGTAGTCAATATGTAGTTAATGCGATGGCAAACAACATTTCAGACTGAAAGTGACTTTTACACTAAAGGCCTACACTTCTGTGTGTGTGTGTGTGTGTGTGTGTGTGTGTGCGTGCGTGTGTGTGTGTGTGTGTGTGTGTGTGTGTGTTTGGTGTGTGGGGTGTCATTTTTTCCCTCTTTCCCTCTGTCCCTCTGTCCCTCTGTCCCTACCAGGGATGAATATTAGCACCGTTGTTTGCAAATAGGTGATGTATGGCAGCCATATCGCTCTGTGTTTTAAAAATACAAATTTCCTCTCCTTTATCAAATGACTAACAAAGCCATGCATCACTGCCACGCTCCGCCACTCCCCACATAAATAAAACAACTATCTCGCACCCGCTTTCCCTCTGTCTCTCTTGTACTCCTTTCAGCTTTATTCGCTTTATTGCATATCCTACATTTGGTGAGGACGGTTGACCACGATGCCCGCAGCAGCGACTATAACCAACATCTCGATCACAAATTTCCTTCTAATGTGATGGAAATAACAGAGGTGCTTTGCCGGAAGCGCGCTCTTTAATGTCGTCATCATCCGACATCGTTTGACGACCGTAAACACAGATAATCATAAGCGGAATGCGTGTGGAGTCTGTCATGCGATGCTCTCTGAAAGTGCTGGATGAAGAGCTACAGGCTGGAGCTCAGTGGCTTTCTCTCTGTCACAAAACGATGACAGGAGGCCAATTAAGCCGGAGCGCCATATTGCAAAGTGCTCATCATTAGCCGGGGCCCATCGCGGCTAACGACTGCGCTGGAGATAAACAGGGCGATGTGGAGAACCATCCTAATCAGAAGGGCCGTTTGAGAGTGGGGCTCAGTCATAACGCACAGCTGCAGCGCACCGGGATATGGGAGCTGTTCAGCTGTAAAGCTACGCTGCAGAAGCCACTGCCGCTCCAGCCTTGAGCTCCACGGGGAGTTCGGCACTCGTCTGATCGCCCCTTAGATCCATAATCATCAAGATTAGAAAGATAAGCGCCCGAAGCCTCCAGACAAGGTGAATTATCGGCAACCATTGAAGGATTCTTCGCAAACTTTGGTCATAACACAAGGGAGAAGGCTGGGGACTGTGTGTGTTTGTGTGTGTGTGTATGTGTGTGTGTGTGTGGGGGGGAGGGTCCCATTTATAGTTTATAAGAAGTCCCACTCCTCCATCCTTCTGTCTCCTCTGTTGTTTACACACATCACTCCCTTTTCTGCTCGTCTTCCAAAATCATCAGTGGGAAGCCAGCACACATCTAATCATGAGGAGAACACACACACACACACACACACACACACACACACACACGTGCACACACACACACACACACACACACACACACACACACACACACACACACACACACACACACACACACACAGGCGCGCGATTGGGACAGGAGAGTTTGCTTTTCTTTCCAGGCCATTGAATTGACCACAAGTTTGAAACAGAAATGATGAACTGAGCCTTGTTTGCTTTTAACATCTTTCTCTATTTCTTGTTTTTAAGATATAAATAATCCAACTATACAGTTTGTAATTGGTGAGAATATTGTTGCCGATAGCATAAAATGAATTTAGGAAGCCCTTTTAATATGCTCACCGCACATAACTGAACACTCGAACTGCTTTTTGTCCACGGAGATGATATTTCACAAAAGAATTAATGAATTACTGAATTTGAAATCAGCAAAGATTAGATGTTTCTGCTTAATAAAGGACACAAAATATATTATGAACACTTGATGGGTAATTTATTGAAATGATTTGTGTCACATATTCAAACATTTTCTGTCCTCCCAGCTGCCTGTCCAGTGCTGTTTTCTTCCACCTGTCTCTGGGTAAGTCCCTCTCCTGTCCCTCAGATGGACAGGCCTGAGCTGTCTGGACAGGCTGTAACTCTCCCCACAAACGCTTGAACAATTGGAGGTAAATATGTCGGGGACAGCCCATTTGTTTTGTGCTGGCGGTGATGCATGTTTTTGCAGCAAGCAGCACATTTTTACCACGAAGCCCAGAGCAGCTTTGAGTAATGGACTTGCTTCGGCCTGTCCACTCATTTTGCTATTTTTATTATTGTCTTCCTTATAGTTTTCATTTTTCACATGAGAGAGAGAAAGAGAGAGAGAGAAAACCATCGTCCCTTCAAGTATGTTGTTTCCCTCGAAGCGCCGCGACGTGAAGGCGCCCCCCTTTCCTCTTACTCCATCATCTTCTGTCAGCTGTCTCTCGCAGACTGAGGGATTCTGTCGCATGACAAGAAGAGACAAATAAGGCTTTATCAACAGACAGCCCCATAATTCAGGCCAGGCAGCTCCATAATCATTTTTCATCTATTCATCATAGGTTTCGCTGACATGTTCTCCCGGGGATCTGGTAATCTTCGGTACCGAGTTGGCAGTGTTTGAAAGCACATGTTGAGCTCTTGTTGTCTGACTTTTACCCCAAGGTGCTGTAATGGACCATTACGATGATAAAGAAGACGGCGGTGTGTCCCTCAGCTGCGGACCCTTGGAGCCAAGTGGATCTGGTAGGAAGATAGCCTGAACTATCCAGCTGTGCTAAGCAGATGGACCTTAGCTCACTTGATATGTTTCCTTTGTCACTACCGCCAGCCCAGAGCTGAGCCTCTGAACAAATCAGAGACCAGACTACAACCTTCTGTGATTGGTCTTTTTGATTGCTATGTAGAGTATGTCCACCAGTTTCTGTTGCATTTTCTCCTGTTGGAGGGTAAACACAGACCAGAGAAGTCTGTAAATACACATTTGTGTGATGGCAGATCCCAACTGGCCATAAACTGGTGGAAAAAGAAAGTTTCCAAAAACATCCATCTGGTTGTCGCAGAGTGAGCAACGTACATTAGAGACACTATTCAAACAATAAGGACGATTTAAAAAGTGACACATTCAAGACAGTTTGCATGCCATGTGACGCGCTGTCGACAATCAAATGGAGGATCTGCGATGAGTGAACCAAATAGAACTCAAAGGGTACAAATGGAATGCTAAACAGAAGAATTTTTTTAGCGACACTGCTAAAAACAAGAGGGGAGGAGAGAGATTTGGCTCAGAACATGATTCACTAAGTAGCTAAAATTATTTTCTGCTGCCGCAGGCCCGGGGGGAGAACTGGTGCTTTACACTGAGTCACTTGTACAGGCACCTGTAATGGGCGCCTCTTAATTCCACTGACAGTTTTACAGGATCTGAGTTATGTATCCACAGCAGTGCTGCTCATTAGGCTCCGCAAGACTTCATACTGGGTCGCATTAATGCGCCTACCTCCTGCCCTTCATCCCTACCACACACATGCACTCACACACACACAGGCACACACCCACAAAAGCACATTTCCTGCACACGTTAGTCTGAGATGTTCCACTGATGTTGGTGTCAGATTTGTTTCCTTGTCTTCCCTTCATTTTCTGCTCCCTTTCTTCCTTCTTATCGTGCCTCTCTCCTTGTGCCCTTTGTGGCCCTGCATCCTCTCCCTCCCTTCCCCCTGACTCCACCCCCAACCTGCCGCTCCAGTACCAACAGTGGCTGGGGTCCTACTCGGTGATCCATCTCTGTCAGCCCGCTAAAATGATAATGCCAATTAAAGCAGTGGAGTAATTGCCCTCCTCTGCCTCTCATCCCCTGCAGACCCTCGTCGGGAGCTTTGGCCCCAAATTCGAATGAGACCCGGTCCCCAAGAGGCCCTCGCTTGGTTACCGAGTGTAAGGACAGGTGGTGAGGGGAGGTTGAGGAGATGGAGGGGTTATGTGGGAGTGTAGTGTGGAGGGCAGTGTGTGAGGAGGAGGGGTGATTTGTAACTTTTAACCTCCACTGATCACCAATGGCCTTGACAAGGAAGATGTGGAGGGAGGCAGGAAGTCACACACACACACACACACACACACACACACACACACACACACACACACACACACACACACACACACACAAGCATGCAAACACACATATGTTCAAGGTTGCTGTCAAAGAACTTATGGCCCTTGCCACCACATACATGCTCAGGGTGTGAGGAACCTAATAGGAAGTGAAAGGACTATCTGGCAACGAACTGTAACACCACTGATCAGAGGTGACACAGCTGCACTGTGAGGTCAGTCAGGCGGCCATTATTACCCCCCCCCATCACAAATTTACTCTCAGGGCTGTTGTTTTCCAATCACGTGCACAACACAGCACGCTCCTCAACATGTAACTGACAGTCTTTATAGTTCGATATTTTCCCTTTTTTCTGAGAGAAGAGACTGTGATGGAAGCCGTTTCAGCAGACCGACCAGGCCATACCAATATTTCAGCTGTACTTGTGCACCGTTAAAGGATATTTGTTCGTTATCATTTCTTTTTTTAGATTGGATAGTCTACAAAGCTCCAAGGAGCAGGCCAAGGTCAGATAAGTTAAATAATGACGCAGAGCACCAGTAGGACAAATGGTCATTAAATATCTAATAGTGACAAATTCATTTTAAATGACCAGTTGGCTAATTGAGTAAGTGCATAATCATCTCAGCGATTTACCACGTCAATCGTCGAACAAAGACTGTTGTCAAAGGTGACGCAACCTCATCAACACTCACCGGCTTCACCACCAAGCAGGAGGCCATGACAGCCAATGGATCACAGCATACTTACGGCCACCGCGGCGCTCGGTGAGAGCTATTTATTAGCACTTCCGTTCCAGGAGTGTGTGTGGGTGGAAAGCTGGACAGAGTGTGTAGGTGGCTGTTAATAAAGCCTCCGTCAGCCTTGGTGACCTGTGGCGCAGACCAGAGAGACGAGGCGACAGCGGCAATGTGACGCCACTCTGAAGCTCAGCGGTGCCGTGACTGTTCGGATGTGTCTTTTGGATGCGTCCGGGACAGGAGAGCGACCGATGAGGTGCGTCTCAGAGACCCGACGAGCTCCGCCGCAAGAGTAATGACCACAGGAGCCGCGAAGTGACAATAATCTCCTCTAACTTCATAAACGCAATTCATGCCAGCAGGCCGCCAAATGCTTTCAATATGTTCTGCATAATGATTGTCTCTCAGCTAAAATCACAGTTGCAGAAACAATAATAAAACACAGGCCGCCATCGATTCCGCCCCGCTACTCGGCAGTGTGTGTGTGTGTGTGTCATCAGCACCAGCTCAATGTTAACGTTGACTTATTGCGAGCGAGCACGCCGCCAAATCCATAATTAGACTCCTTTTGTTGCCCTCGTTGTTGTTGAAAATGTAATTATGAAAGATGAAACACAGCTTTCAATGAGATGGCTGTAAAATGGCATAATTAATATGGGCTTTTGTGAGAACAATCCCCGCTTTACGGGAGCTCCGTGTTGGCTGTGAAATTAATTAAGTGTGCCAGGATTTATGGCCTGTGCTAGGAAATGAAGAGAATTAATCGCAGGGTGAAGATGGATGGTTCCTGAAAAATGATGATGCCCAGGATCAGGGCTGGGGTTGGGTGGGAGGGGGGTTGGGAATGTAACTTGTTTAGGGGGGTACTCTTGGAGACAGATAGAAGGTTTTGACACAATTATGCACCCACAGTCAACAGCTGGGCCAGTGGTGGGATGCACTATTTTTTTTGGCCCGCTTGAAATTATCACCGATTTTTTTTTTTTTTTTTACATTTTGAAACCATCTGTGCTTTTTCGGCGCAAAAGTGCTCAAATGCAGGAAGTGTTTGTCAAAGTCCCGCACAGGATTAACGAATCAATCAACTTGTTTACAAAGTAAACAAAATATTGACACAGTAATTGGTACGACAACCCATCCCGACCTTAGAGTCATCGGTAAATAAATATTTATAATGTGCACAATAATGATTTTTATATTTTATATGAACATTTCTATTATTGAATAATATTGAAAATGACGTTCATCTACTAATCCAACCTTTAAAATTTAACCCTAAAAATGTCACATTCGTGACTTAGGGTATATTTGCTGAAATGTTGCACATGTAAGATCAAAGAATATCTAATCCCATCTTCCTACAATCTAGAGCAACAGATGCGGCAGCTGCTGATGACTTTTGGAGGTTTTGAAAAAAGGTTTTCATTCCATCACTGAACCCATCAGTGCTGCCCTTGGATGATCAGAGCGAAGCATAATTATGGATCTTTTGTTGTGCAGTGCCATTGTTCTTTATTAAACGTTGTTAACTTTGACCTGACCAGTGTCTTTAGATGGAAGACAAGTCCAAAAACGTAACCTCCCAAACTGCTCCACTCCAGTGTGTGTGTGTGTGTGTGTGTTTGCGTATGTGTGTTGTAATAATGGAAGGCTAATTACCCACCTCCCATGTCCCTGGACAGCGCCACGATGTCTGGGTTAGGTCTGTGTGTGGGAAGGTTCACAGTAGTAATTAGCTTGATACACACACACACACACACACACACACACACACACACACACACACACACACGGACAAGATAAATGAAGGCTAGGTGGGTGTCTGTTGTTGGACAGTTGATTGGGCAGGTACTCGGGGAGTGTCTGGGTCTCCTGAGCATGTCCGCTCTGATAATTATGAGTGAGCGCATGTGTGTGTGTGTGAGTGTGTGTCTATGTGTGTGGTTGTGTACGTGCGTGCATGCGTGCGTGTGAGTGTATTCACTCCTCTGCTTTTCAGTCCAAATTGCTGTCTCTTGTCTCATTGTCAGAGTGATTATGAAATATTGTTTAATTTACTGGGTGCTAGAGTTTTGTGTGATTTTGATGAATCGGACCTTTTATTTCTTCATTCGCTTTATTGTCTGGTGGTTAGGTGTCGCACTCCTGACTCCGCGCTGTGTGCGTGTGTGTTTGTGTGTGTGTGTGTGTATGCGTGTGAGTGTGTGTGCGTGTGTGAATACACCCACATGAATACAACAGTAAAACCATCACACAACAGTGATGAAATACTGTGATCATAAAGACGCAGAAGCAATTTTTTTCATCAAGAATAGCTGAATCTTTACACTTCACTGAAACAAAGTTTTCCTTCACTACCTAAAATACGGAGTTGAACTTCAAAGTCCAAATCCCCAGTCTGACTTCATCACTGCATGAGATACCTGCAGTTTATCCATCCATTACCAATCATCCATTAAGAACACAAACAGGGTTCAATTCTCACTCAGGGCCAACGCAGGATGAGGTACAGTCATCGCAGATAATATTCCAACTGGCAATAGATCAAATAAAACATGATGAAGTTATTTTTAGATCCCCATCATTTGAAGGCTCTGAACTAATTTACAAACTTGTCTCATAAATGACGTTTTCACACGAGCTGTAAGTTGGAACACTTTTACAATGTGGCTTAATGACAGCCAATAAAAAGTTAAATCTTCCTCTGAACCTTGTGTGAGAGGCCAGAAGTGACATCAGGAGATACTCAGACAGGCACTCTGCTTCCTTCTGATTGAATTAAACACCTTTATAGGTGATAGAAAAGGTGGTGATGAGGAGGAGGAGGAGGACGACGACGACAACAACAACAACAAGGATGAGGTGTAGGAGGAGGACGTATTTTAGATGAATATATTAATGAACCAAGGTCAACAGATCTAGACCCCCAACTCTCTCCAATGTTAGATCTGGAGCATCAATCCTTTAAGAGCAGGAGTAGGCAGAAAATGTTGGGCTTCCCTATTATAACTGAACCCCGACCCAGATAAACAGAGCAAAAGGAGATCAGAAAAGTCTGGATGTTGCATCCAGTTATTATGCCTGCTCGATTAAATGTGTCAGAAATGCCGGATCATCAGAACAAGCCTTTAACCCATTTCAATCAGTTCTTTTGGACAGAGAAACTTCAAAAGAGGTCGCTAAGCTGCACTACATTTCTCAGTAGGAGCAACGGTAGATTTGTCTAGTGTCTGACACCAACAGTAACATCATTGGTGACATCATGTCCACAAAATCGGCATGATCAATACAAATAAGCTGATCATTATGAGCCCCCCTGCCCTCCTCTAATTATTGCCCCACACACTCACCCTTCCATTCTGGCCTGGGTAGGGGGCAGGACAGCATGACCTCACACTGCCATAAACAGTCCCCTGACCTCACCTCCACCCATCTACATTGACCGTTGGTCCACTACGGTTGGACGGCACCCTGCCGCTGCTCCCGCACAAGCCCACGGCTCGGCCAATCAACAACACCGGCCAAACCAATTAAAGTGTCTAATGAGCGTCTTGTATAACACTAATACGGCCATTAAAGAGCGTCTGAAGACGGGACGGGGGTATCGGGTGGAGAGTTGCGGGTTATGGTGTCATGGCTTATTAGTATTCAAGCAGCATTTGGTTTCCATTAAGACGGCGTCCATGAGTGCCTTACGTGTCTCAGTGGATCGAAAATGCTGGTGACGTGATGATCCGCTCAATCAGGGACCTTGCGCAGACATCAGGAGAACAATGAGAACGCTTCTGATTTCACTTCTTTTTTTTCAAATGCAGAAAAGATGCATAAATAAGTAATAAAATGTGTTTGAGAAAACGGTGACCCGACAGCATCACGCAAGCACTCAGTTTAATACTCAGCCATAATATTGCTAAGGGAACAGGCCCAAGGCACTACTCTCCTTTATTAGTCATTCCGTGGGATTATGGACACATTGCTTCCATTACCAAAGAGAGAGAAGCAGAAGCTGAGTCCCCCTGGGGAACACCAAATAACTTTCTCTGTCTCCAACACACAAAATGATTAACATACACTCTGTGGCTGAGCCTTGGTGCGCACAAACACACTTTGTCATTAAGAAGAACCCGGGTTTCTGTCAGCCTGTTTCACCAGCGGGATAATAGAATCGATGGCAGCTAAATGGCCTCGGTGATGTTTGCAATGTTTATAATTTGAGCTCATCCGCCGAGGTTCCTGGAAGAGATCAAGGTCGCGCAGGGACGGGTCGGTTTGGAGTCAGCGTTGATGCGATGATCCTGATGGATGGCGGTCTAGCGAAAACGGATGGAGGGATGAATTTGATTTGTCTTAATGCTGGTGATCTGCGAGGTGGCGGAGCGTCTCATCAGTGCATTACCAGTACGGCCACGAACGCATGTCTCAAAGTAAGTCAATTACAGATCGATAGGATTCACCAATTTGCATAAAATCAGGTCGTTTGAACACCAATACGCTCTCCACCCTGATTCCTTCAGATCCAGGGAGAGCTTGAAAATGCAGCACAGCAGGTTTATGTACAACAATGTGGTTTTTTTGCAACACATGTATTATGTAATGTTGAAATCCTTATCTGAAAGTAAAACAATATACAAGGATAATAACGCCTTCATGGAGGGGAGATGCTTGGGTTTCTTTCGAGGCTCCAATGAAATCATTGGTGTTCAGACGTTTGTCAGCGAACGGTCATGATGCATGAGCAAGAACACACACGCGGGTGAAAGTGGCTGCCAGCTGACATCAATTCAGAGAATTAATGTGCCCCAACAAATCTTGTTGTTTTATTTCCTCCAGTGCCTCCATTATGTGCTTTCAGTCATTAGGTTGATATTTAATGATTGACACCCAGTTAAAGTGCACCTCCAGTGCACCACATACACACACGCACATATGCTACACTAATATTTACTCTCTTTAAAAATACAAACACACACAGCCGTGCTCCCACTCTCCTAAACCCCAGCGTGGGCATAAATTTCACCAGCTCAGACTTTAAAGACAAATAGCCAATAAAAGTGCCAGGGGTGTTCACACATGCATTTCTGGCACAATCAAATCAATTTCCTCTAAGTAGCCATAAACATGTTCTCTTTTAAAAGGTGTGAAAGGGGTCCCATTATCCAAGGACCCCCTGGCCTGCTCCGTCACCCAGAGGTTCCTCTGTAGGGGTCAGCATCAAGGCCTAATCTGTCTCAGTCTGCCAGATCTATCTGTAGCCCTCAGAAACCTCGGCTGTGTCTCGTGATCACAGGACTACGTCCATTAATCAGCAGCAGGCAGCAGAGCCACAAAGATGCCGCCAAGCAGGGGGTTCAAGTCCCGGGAGCAATCTGAGTTCACGCTGCTAGGCCCCCGGGTGTTCAGAGACCTGAACGAGGGATCAGGCGAGGGGATTTGTTGTGGGTTGTGTTTAGAATCATCACGAGTTGTGACGGCGTTGTGATTTTTAGAAATTCATTACAGCTCTCCTCAGTTGCAGTGCTCGCTTCATTGTGATGCAGTTAGGGACTTCAAGGGGGGTACTGAGACTACAATTACCATGGTTGTCCTTCCCATAGTGACTGATTGTAATTGTAATTGACTATAACCACTTTTTGCATATAAACACAGTGTAAAACACTCTTCCCCCAGCTTGTAAAAGCTTGTCACTCCCCCTCTTTCCTCCTCCGTCTGTTAAACCTTGGGCCTTCAGGTTACACTCATGGGAGTTGACACTCAGCTCCTACAAATCCAGTTAATATTCAATGGCTCATTAAAGATTAATTGTGAGCTGTAAAAGGGGGAAATCACACACAGAAGGGCGCAAAAATCCTGCCTTAAGTTTGTAATTTTGCTTTACGGGCAAGCTCTGGTCCCCTTGCTCCCCTGGTCCTTGTTAGTGAGGGTTAGGGATGTATGGTCATGCAGGAGTGGGAACCAAAGCCTGATTTAAACCCACACAGACCAGTGCCAGGCCATGGCAATCAGGCACCAGATTGCTCCCTTGAGAGAGAAGTTCATTTCTACTGCTAAAATATTCAGGAGTTTTAGCAGGTCTCAAGACTCCAGAAGTACAGCAAATCCTCAGACACAGTCCTGCAGGAGTAATCCCCACACATCTAAGGCCATGTGACCTCATAAAAGAAGCCATAGCCCATGAGGATGCTGGAATAACTTCAGAATGTTATTTCTTTCATTACTTTAAACTGTTGTTTTTTTCTAGTTTCATTGTGTCAATTAGGCTTTTAGAAACTTTAAATCAAACCAATTGCTTATTCCTGCTCACTTTCCCTCTGTCTCTCTTCCTGCCTGACCCCCCTGACCTGCTCACTTTCCCAGGAGTCTTTGACCCAGGCAACGCTACAAACACAATTTCCGTAATGTCATTTGCAGCTCCGAACGCAGGAGAGAAAGTCCTGCCTGTCACAACCACCTCGACGCCCCGGCGAAGAAAACGCGACCCGACAGATGACAGATTCTTAGGTTTGTACAAATGGACAGCCCCCCCAGCTCCCCCTTCCTCGCTTTAAACTGCTCACCTCTTTCTTTCCCGGGCAGCACTGCACACACTCAACCACTCTCTGAACGTCCCGTCCTCACCCTTTCTCCAGAGGATGTCACTGTCTGACTCCCCCCATGTCAACTGGGCAGACATTACTGCATTATTAAGTGAGCGTGGAGGACCGGGCCTCATCGGATCTAATTAAGTCAGCCTGTCACACGAATCCTACTCTTGATGCACAAACACAGAGTCATAAATGGCTGAAAATGAGCCTAACCTACTTACTGTCCTATAACCTAATAAATCTGCTGGAGACATTGTGTGAACAGGATTTATATACATACAAACCAGATTTTTTGCAAAATTTGCCATCTTACTTGGATGGTTCACACTCTTGCTTTAGCTTTAACCACCTCCCGCTGGAGTCGTAAAGAAAGGTGGGAGCCCCTCTCAATCATGGGCTCAATCAATGAAGATGATTGGACCAGTGAACAGGAACACATTAGGTCAACGCCTCCAACCTGCTTCGCACCTGACGTGACCTACAGCCACGCAGAGTGCGCTCGCACACCCCATTTGTCACCGCTTTTTGGTTTGCTGGGACGGGATTGACCGGGCAGCCGTGGAAATATGATTCTGAGCACGCATTGTTAACTCACTGGGGAGAGGCTTTTGCCAAATTCGATCAAAGCGTGTAACTGCGTCTTGAATGATGATCCGAAAACCCGAGGTCGTTTTTCACGGTGCAACCATGCCGCATACCAAGACTCGTGTCTCTTCAATCAAAATAGAGGACATTGCTGTCAGTCTACTCTGAACACCACAACAATGCCACAGACCAACAGGGGATGCAGTTTTGGCAATGAAGTCACATTTAGTAAAATGCAGGGGGTGGGAGGTGGGGGGCATGGCGCGTGCAGAGGGTTGGGTTAATATAGCCACTTGGAAGAGAGTCACTTTCTTCCCACGCTGTAGCTAACAGTTTGCTACTCCATATGGAAGCAGGTGGGTAAGGAGGCCGTGAGTGGGCGACAGACGGGGGACCGAGTGGGCGGCGGGTCAGGGATGAACGAAACATCGGAATCTCCCAGAGAATGGTGGCTGAATGTGTGTAGGAAGGGAGCTGGTTAAAGTTTAACTAGCCCCATCCTGTTCCTCGCAACACCCCATCAGCCAGAAGGAGCTGGACCACAGCCTCCACCCCCACTGACCCCCACCCTGTTAGGGACAGAAGTGATGGATCGCCCCTGTCATTGTGCCCTATGAGCGGACCACTGCAAAGAGGGACCCAGACTCCTTGTTAATCTGACCCTCTGTGCCAGAGTGGACAACGCAACACATTATGACCCGCCACCCCCCACCCAATCTAAAAGTCAAAGGAGAACACATGGCATGTAAGTAAAGTCACCCGCCTACATATGAGCTATGCCTTTATATTTTCTCCCCTTTCCTTTTCAGTCAACCTACCCCCCAGCCCCCATAAGCCCCGGCTGGAATGCCTCAGAAGACGAGCGTGTTTTGACGAAGAGTCTTAAATGAAGAGAGAAAGTTGGAGGAGAGCGAGAAAAATGAGCAGCGGAGGAAAGAGACGAGGAGCAGCTGCGTGCGAGTGACAGGACGCGGTGCAGATGACTAATGGAGCTGGACGAGCCGGCGCTATTGACGAGTGATCAGTCATTTGCAGATGCCGTCATGGTGCCGAACCATGTGTTCAGATGCTTATTTATCTATTCTGTCTTGTCCCAGATAATTAGGTAAAAATGTCAAAAAACAGCATTTGTTTCATCCTAAAATGGAGTTCGTCTAGGACCTCTTTTTTAATATTCAAGCTATTAAAGGACATTTTTTTCAGGATGAAACTGCACAGAAAAGAAAGCACATGGAGCACGGAGACCTTGTCCAAGCAATGATAATGGATCCTTCAAAATCTTCTGGATTCAGATAATTACATAATAGGCAGTAGAAATGCTAGGTTACATAAAATAACCCCTTGGCCTTGGTCCTTGGCAGATTGAGGGTCCAAGTCCCTACACAATATGGAATATCACCAAAATGCAATCATCTGGTCCTTGGCCTATGATCACCCTTTTCCTGAAAGTTTAATTAAAATCTGTTGATAAATGTTTATTTTGCTCAAGGATAAGCAGATAAATGCCAGCTATCACATAACCTTTGTGGTGGAGGAGAAAAGAACAATTGAGTTTCATTGTATGGCCCCAACTGAGTTTGATGTGTTGGACGTGAGAGATGTGTGTTTAGATAAAAGAAGAAAAAAATGGTCACAATTTGCAACGGTCCTCCCCTCAATTATTACCAGGATCTCTCGAGATAAGGTGACAAATTTAATTTTATCGGTCTGTTAAGGAAACATGATGTCAGGGAAATGCTGCAGACCCATGCAAGGGACACGGGTCAAGGCGACCATTTCCAGGAGAAAACTCTCCGATCTGATTTCCTTCATCCCGTGGCGGTGGGGGTCAAAGATCTGCCCGTCTGTTTCTAAACTGGAGATGCTGGGTGTCAGTAGGTGAAAGGGAGAGGGGCAGCATACCGCCCGAGCCCGTGGATGTGGACGGATATGTGTGTGGGTGGAGGGGATTGACACACATGTGCTGCACCTCACTCAGCTGACTCTGAGAATATGTTTGCGTGGGACAAGTCCACCAAGACCAATCCATCAACCGGGTCCAAATACGCACTGCGCCGCTGTTGACATGGGGTTAACAACTTGACACTGACAGAGGTGGGCGAGGCCCGCGGCAGAATGGGCCCCTGACAGAGAGAGAGATGGATTGGACTGTGATCGACATTCAATTTGAATTATTGCAAATATTTCCATTTAGCGTAAAATCGTGCGTGTTATGAGCGCTGCCGGACAAGTGAGACTTTTTTTTAATGTTGTTTGCAGATGTAAAAACAAGTGCAATAGATCTCCTCAGGGCCTCGTTGGGGCTTCAGAACAGACAATCTTGACAAAGTCCCTGGCGGAGATAAGTTATGTTGGAGCTGTTTGTGAAGACCTGAAACTTCCTCTCAGTAACCAGCATGCATTATTACACACTAAACGTGCACTAATGTACATGTCATCAACCCTGTGGTGAGACAACGCACTAGAAAGTGATTTAAAACTTTATAGGGGCCATTGATTTTAAAAGTACCTTGTAGGCTATGAGGAAAAAGGCAGGTCGCCAGCCGGCAAAGACTTGAGAATGCCAGGTGGAGGGCGGAGGCAAAGCGCAAGGGAAATGTAGCGTAATCCCAGACTCGGCCACGTTATCAGCTGGGCTTTTTAACACAGCGGCCTATTTAATTGCACTTAAAGCAGGATGGCAGAACATCAATCTTGATGAGTGGATCTGCATCGCAGTTCTCCCAGGCCAATCTATCACTATATCTGGCTCTGCCTCCGGGTAGATCTGCCCCCCCCCCCACTGTGCATTTTGGTTGGTGTTGGTCCACTGCTGCTGCATGTAGGATTAATTTGTCATTACCTGTTTTGCTACTTTAAAATGAGCATCTTTGTTGTTGCACTTTGCAATAAATCAGTGAAACTACTAACTACGGTTGATGTCCGCTGCGCAGAGGAATCCAGGTTACGCCAGCAAGTCACATTTTATTCGGCTATTCCATGTGTTTTTCCTATTAAGAAGCATTATGATGGATTTGTTTGGTGCATTGAATGTAACTTTTGCTAAATAAAAAAAAAAAAAAACTATTTATGAGAAAACCTGCATCAACTCGCCACACCTCCCGGCACTGCTCCCTGCTGCTGTTACAACTGGCCACCACTAAAGAGTGCCCTTTAAAACTGGCACACTTTCACATTTACTGGTGAAGTAAATGCAGAGGAAGTAGATGTGCGCATTAGGGCTTAAGCCAATAGTTTTGTGGTTAGAGAACAGTAACTACCTCCTGTGCAGTAAGAGTCTTGAACTCTCAGTGGCCAAGGAACACTTAAATACAGAGAGTGCTGGCTTCATGGAGGCCATAAAGCTTAAAGAGAACTTATCTTATGCTGAAAGCAAGGGACAGAGCCTACAGGGGAGTAATGATCCCCTAATGTGGTGGCCTTGCTCTCCTAACCTCTCCCACTCCCGCATCGCCATCCCTCCTCCTGCTCCTACATTAGCGGGGATAATAAATGAGACTCCTGCATCACAAGCATAAACTTTTTATGACCCACCTAACCAGCCTTATCAAATGTGGATGTGATTACTCTGCCAGGTGACAGGCGGAGAGACAGATGGACAGGAAGGAGGAAACGCAGGTGGATTCCCAGAGTGGGAGGGGAATAATTATTTCATATTTTGGAGAGAAGGGAAGGATGAGCATGTTAAAAAATAAGGGAGAGGTGGTCTCTGAGTAAAGGACAGGAATAAAAAATGAGAGTAGAATGAGGGAGGTGAGAAGTGGGGGCCAGGGAAGTATCTTTGAGTGCTGCTGTGAATGGGCCCGTAAGATGGAGTGGACAGGCTGTATGGGCCTGGTGAAAGGCGCCTTTCTGCCCTACATGATCACTTTGATCCCTCCAGTTTCCACACACCAGTCAGCAATATTGTTCAGCAGCAGTTGGTTAATACATTAACTCAGTCCTGGTAAGTAGACAAGGGATGTGGGTACCCTAACCCCCCCTAGCTTATCTCTACAACTTCTCAAACTTCTGTCATGTCTTTAAATCTGAACTGTCTATGCAACTGTGGTGAGACTTTCAGCTTAGTTTATTCAAAGACAGACTGCAAAGGCCCTAGAAACACCTAACTCCTCCTGCCGTCCCGTGTTAGCTGTAAGATGGATCACGCGGATACATACTAAACATTTCTGACATGTAGTTTTTGTTCTGCCTCATTACCAAACAGCCCTGGCTATGAAGAGATCAGATTAAAGGTAATTAAAATGACAAAAAACACCATCATTCCTAATGCGGCTCTAATGACAGCCTAAGTGAATACCAGCCTCTCTGCCTCCCCCCCAACCACCTCTGTTCCTCCCTCTGCTCATCCCTCTCGTCTCTCTCACAAGCTCAGCTGTGGTTACGGAATCATTAACCTGGCTCCGTGAGAAGGATGTGCTGACAGAACACTCTGCCATTGTGCTTCCTGTCATCTTCAGGAAATCGGGGCTTTCCCCTGCTGTCGAGGTAAAGCGCCGCCGCGTGATGAGCGATGCCAACCTTTTCCCTGCTTTTATTTTGGTTTCCAGTTCCTATATTTGCCTCTCTACTCTCTTTTTACCCATCAGCAACAACAAAGTTCCCATTGCTAAAGGACTCAGAACAGAAACTCAAAAGTGGAAAAATATTTATATAATTAGAATTATATATATAATGTTATAATGTTCACACTGAACATTGCATATGAAACATGGGTAAACCAGCAAAAGTAGAACATCCCTAAAAACACCCAATAATGGAACAAATCGCACACCTCTTTTTTTGACAACCCCATTCGGGTGCGCAGTGCCTTATAGGAATGACGGAGTGGACGTGTTCTGTAGTGAGCAGCGGAGACTTGACGTTTCCTTTACATGGCAGCTGCAAGGATGCGGTGATGTATCAGAGTCAGCAGAAGCATTGATCATTACCAGGGTTAATCATTGCAGTGGGAACCCAGAGGAGATGGAAGATGCCTGGGGAGAAGTAAGCCAGGAGAGTGGGCGGTTACACCGCAGGAGGCCTTGCAGGTCTACAGCAAAGGAATGCTTGCAGCAAGGCTAAACAACTTGTCCGCTTGTCCGAAATCTTATGATAACATGCTAGAGGTGTTCATACACCTTAATGCATGCCTGGGGGTAGGTGGGTGTTATGGGACCAGCAGTATCATCTGCTTAAATGGACCCTCCAAAATATGGGAAACGCCGGATTTGTGGAGCGTCTACTCAGCAGTACGGTGTCACTCCCCTGAGTTGGGGAGTTAATAATTCAAGTCAGAGATGAAATAAGAGGCCAGAGGCCTAAACGACAACACAGCCAGAGAGGGAGGTAGAGACCGGTGAAATTACGTCTAAAAGGGCGGGGACAAAGCAGCCGAATATGCCAGCGACATATTATGGCTCCCACCGTGATCACCTGTGACCTACTCCGACCACTCACATAAATGTGACAAATGTAATTTACCATCAGGGCAGCTCAATTTATTTCACCAATATATTTGCTACACAATGCCTGTTACTTTGCTAGCAAACAGATGCTAATATAATATTGTATGCTGACAATAATGTGATTTACTTGATGCTTTCTTTGCAATAATGGCAGCAGCCCAAATTGGCGTCAGGTTGCATGCCAGTGATGCTGGCACACGTGCGTTATACTCGATACTGCTAGGTCAGCAAATATTGAGTACTATCAACTGGTAGAAGGTCTGAAAGTAGGTAAAGCTCCACATGCGGGTATATCTCAGGGTGGGTGTGTCTCAAATAGAGTAGAGGTATATAGCCAAAGCAGGATGTTTCTATAAGCCTTCTGGACAGATTCAATGGTCAGAGCTGGGACTCTACTGATTGGCAGCTGCTTCCGTCTCGCCTCATTTCTGGCGTCCTGCCATCACCAGCGTGCGGCTGACATCAAAGTCCAGGATGTTCTCTGAGATAAGCATACGAGGGAATGACGGAAGCACGTGGACCTGGAAATAAGCAGTAGCAGAGATAAACACGCCCGCTCACTTTTCAGGCATGCACAGATACTTGAAGGAATGTCAGAAATGCCAAAAGGAAGGATGACGGACGCTGGTACTACAAAGAGGTCCGTCTCCTCCGACATCAGGGCAATAAAACTGTCACGTCAAACCAGGAATTTGCTGATGGCACACATGCATAGACTCAAGATGAGCGAGACAAAAGGGAATGTGCCAGATGAAGCCGTCACTTCTCCTTTTTAGCCCAGTTTTGTCCAGAGTCATCCCCCTTTCACCTCTCCTCTGCCCCGCCAACACTTGTCAAGGCGAGAGAGTCATTAATGTTTAGCTGGGGAGTGACGGCGGCGCTGACAAGACTCATCTGTCTAAGGAGACAAGATGAGAGAGAGGGACGGCGCATCAAAGGACGCCACTTAGAGAGTGAGATGGAGAAATGAGGCAGAGCGGAGGAAAACACGCCAGGCTGGACCGACGGGGAGGAGACCCGTCTTTCTTTGGCGAAGTTAAAGGTTACGTCACCAAGGTGGGCTATGAAATGATGCTATTGTCATCCCCATCCTCCCCTCCTTTTCTATCCTTCCATCCATCCACCTACACAGCAGCCGTCTCTCCTCCCTCCTCCCCTCCTTCCAAGTGCTTGTCAGCAGTTTGATTCACTACCTGCGAGTTAGTTACTCATTGAGCCGAGGAGGGCCCATAGCCGGTGGAGGTGCATAGACAGGGGTGTATGGGCAGCCGCTGGTGTGGGGCGGGAGGGGGGACAGCTGTCTGATTGACAGATCTGCCTATGTCGTCCATTCCGTCCTGCAAAGACACGAGCACACAAAGCACAGGAAGTGGAGGGAGGTAAACAGCTTTGAATATGAATAGTACACTGCAGGGGCGGTTAATAATTGGGAAGTGTTGGATTATTAATCTGAGACAAGTCGGAGCGCAGTTTCCATGTAACAGTTTCAGAGAGGAGCAGAACGAGCATCCCCCCAAAAACCATTCAGAGGAAGTGAAGAGTCTTGGGATCAGCTTTTATTTAATAAAAAAAAAAAATGCAGAAATTCCGAATTGGAATAGGGAAAAGAGCCTGTTGCTGGTGTGTGATGGAATTTTATAATATGTCCCTTTTTCCCAACACAGAGAATTAATCCAATCATGTCAATGGCTGTTCAATACTCCCAAGGTCAGTGAATCCTGTCAGGATATTTCCCGAATCCAGATGCTTGGGGTTCAGTCTGAGCTGGGATACAAGTTAGGAATGATCTCCTTCAATGACTCTTTAACCACAAAGGTACTTTCAGGCTCAAATGATTGAAACATTGAGGTATTAAGGCTTTCTCAGGTTTTGGTACATTCTCCAGGATGGTGATATCATGATCATGAATGGATCTCCAGAGATCTTCCCGAGGTTTTCAGTCTCTTCCGTGAGCGCTTCCCGCCAACTCTCCGGATCCTCCAGAAGTTAATGGAGAGGGAGCTGTGACGACTTGAGCAAAGAGAACTGAGCCATTGTCTTCCAAATCAACTGTCAGTGTGTTTCTGCCGTCAGCACTTTGACTCACTACCTGCCTGGTTAATCATCGAGCCGCTCCGAGCCCGCGAGCCGCTGGAGGTGTTTGGTCGGCTGCCACAGACCCCCGTCATCGCCACAACAGGACAACATTCTGATTGACAGATTAGCAAGCGCTGGCACTTTTATTTTCCAAAGAGAGATGAGGGGAGGTGGGAAACAGGGTGATGAAATGAGGCAGAGGGTGGGGGGTGTTGAAATGTTTGGAGCATATGGTCTCCTGCTGTTTGTGGTTATTCCTGTTATTATCGGCCTCACAAAACATCCAGGCTTCAAATTGTCTAAAAGATATGACGGTTGGACAAAATGATTCTGTTTGTGAAAGTGGAAGTGCCTCCTCTATTGGACAGTTTTGCTGCTGCAAGGACCCCCCCCCCCCTCCGATGAGGTTATCCACAATCTAGTCTTCTGCCCCTCCTCTGATTCCCTCATGTGCTCCTGCTGAGGTTTGATTTCAAATAGAAAAATTAATGGGAGAATAATAGCTTGGGGCCCTGCTCTCTTCCACGCACACATCTCCGCTGGTCTACAGGGGTACCGCAGACGGGGAGGGGGACTCAAATTGAGATCCATTTGCCTCTTTTGGCTTGTTCCACTGCGCCGCAGACCCACACACACTTGGGGGACCCACGTCCGCCTTCATTTACACCTCAGAGAGCTCAACTTTCAAATATTAGTACAGTGGCGGGTGCGGGTTTCAAATATATAAATAAATAAAGAAATAAAGGAGGGGGAGACAATTTGCAATTCCCCTGATAGCTCGATCAGGGCATTTCATATTCATTTTCACTTCCAGGAGAATATTCCTGCAGAAACAGGGATTGTGGGAACATTTGCAGGGGCTTTTAGAGAGGTGGAATGTGGTCCGAGGAGTCACAGAAGGGTTTGGTCTCCAGAATGCTGCTTTTAATGGGCAGAATGGACACATACAGAGAAAACCAGTTCTGTGAGGACCTTTGGGTAAACACCAGTGTGGATACAGAAATGGATGCATGGACACACAGGAAAGATGCAGGTTCCCCTTAATTAAAGCAAAGTTAAGTTTAATGCTCTTGGGCTAGCAAAACAAGGAGAGTCTTTCTGGCTGTTGTGTGTGTGTGTGTGTGTGTGTGTGTGTGTGTGTGTGTGTGTGTGTGTGACTGGGGGGGTTAAAGACGGAAGAGGAGCTGGTGTAGAACCAGCATTGATGTGAGGGAAGCCCACCGGCGCTTTGTGTTCAAACATTTGCGAGGACCGACCTGCCCGCGCCGCCACGCCCGGGCAGCAGGATTCCCGAACTTCCTATTTCTCCTGACTTTGAGGAATTTTGCAGCGTGCAAACTCCCAGCGCTCTCCTCGCACGCCCCGCACCTCATCGCAGATACCTGCCTCAGCAGAAAAGAAGAAGAAAAACCCCACACAGACAGACCGAGAGGGAGAAGTTTTCCAGGCATCTGAGCACTTCCAGCCTCCTGTCAACCCCTGACTCACACGAGTTATAGCAGAGGTGCACCGAAAGTCTTTTTACAACCCTGATTCAAAGAATTGTCAGGTGTGTAAGAGCTGAACCCCCCCCCAGATGTTCCCACTGAGGTCAGATAGAGGTGTAGCGGCTGCACACGTAACTCCCACCAATGTAGATGGACACATGGCTGCACCGGAACGCTCCTGTTCCACTGCAGGAAATTTACCATTTATGCAGAATATTTAAAAACCTTTTTAATGTTTCCTAAGAAACTACCCCTGGAAAAAAGTACCCAATCGAGGGGACCTGAGACCCAGGCTTTGAGTCTATGGAGCTAAAGGGTGAAACTAAATGTGGCGGCCACGCTGCAACAGATCCATTAAAAGTTAAAGAATCTAAGGTAAGATCATGATGGTGCAGGGGGCCGACAACTGAAACCTTCCCATGGATGTGGTCAGCATCATTTTAATCAATTTTCCTGAATTTTAGGTGCGTTGGAAACACAAACCACACAGATTACCTGCTAACTAAATTCCTGGTATAAAAGAGTCCTGGAAACGTTGGTGGAAATAAGGCCGATCTTTTCAAAATGTATTTATTTTATTTCTTACTAAATTAATATTGATCCTCTGTATATATCCACAGTATTCCTTTAAAGTTTCCATCTTTGGGCTTCTCCAGGAGAGAAGGCGCCATCCTTCAGGGCCTCGGACCAAGGGTGGGATTTCTACACTAGTGTGAAACCTCTGAGCTCCAACACCTGTGGCCTGCTGAATTTTTCCACTGGGCAGAAGTTTCTAGTACAACGAGGAGCGCTCAGGGTGTCACGGGTAGAATGATGGTGCAACACAGTTCTAAACCGAGCCGCCGTCGCTGCGCCTCTCACGCTTTGCCCCCTGGGCACGTGTCGCATTAATTGCTGCCTCCACAGAGCCTGCAGACTGCACACGCCATCCACGGCCCGCATCAAAGAAAGCACACGCTCAACTTTATGAAATTTTTATTCATTGTGTTCACTTCTCTTCCTTTTCCTATTCCCCACCTTGCCCCCCTTTCCCGTTTTCTTTTAGCTCTGCCACCAAACAGACAAGAAAGACTTCTCCCTCCCGTGTTTTTCGGCTCGACTTCCTTCCTGGCCGGAAGCGCTCCAGTATCTCGTTAGCTGTAGCATCTCTCCTCTGTCTGCCTGGAGCTAAACAACTGGGGACGAGAGGGAGGGAGAGATAAAAAAGAAAAGAAGAAAAGGGGGGGGGGTTAGATCAAGAAGAGATGTGGGGAATGGCTCTCCACGGAGCAAGGTGAGGAACTGTAATATCATTTAACTACAGCAATTACAGATGCAGGAGCACACAAAGGAGAGAGGAGTTCCTCTCCCTGTGGATGGTGCTCAGCCCAGGCTCCAGCTTTCATCATTCGTCTCTCCAGATACAAGAACATGCAAAAACACCTTACAGGAGCATTGATCATGGGACACAATCCTCCTTTGAAACCTAATATTTGTTATTTTCTCTCACATCGTTTCATTTGGTGCCTAATTATGACAACTGAGCGAATCCGGAGCTTTAGTTTGAAGCAGCTTGCACGTTACTTTTACTCTCTCTCTCTCTCACACACACACACACACACACTTGCTGAGGTCATCCATCAAACAAGCCAGTGTTATTTCTCCCCCACATGTCTCATACACACAGGTATAAATCACCACGCCTGATTTCTGGAGGCCGAGGTTTAAATAATTAAAGGGCTTTAATTTATCAGGATTTAGCACCGGCCCACAGTAGGTCTGACAATAGCCAGCCAGATATATCCAGAAAGTGCACACACAGAAAATCAATTTGCATTTTATTGAAGTGTACAACGAACATTGAGAGCCGAGTGTCACCAAGACTACACGGGAAGGCATCTGAGTTCAGCTTTTAAATCTTGGGTGACCTTTAAGGTTGACCTGTGAAGATTACAACACCTGATAAATCACAAATTAAAATGAAACATCAGCGGTTCTCAAGTGAAACAAAATGTCTGTCCTGCTATTTCAGAAAGCGTACAACCTTGCTTATTATTAGGTTATTTATTTTAACTGGCAGTGATGATAGCCATGAAAAACAAATAAACTTATTATATTTAGTCCAAACTGCAGCCGAGACTGCTTAGAGATTTGGAAGCAAAGTGAAATTTTAGTAGTGATTTTGCATGTTTTAAATGCTACATTTGAACAAACCAGAGCTTTAAAAGCCACTCCGACTCAACCGGCCCTGGAAAAATGAACTGTCTCGTCCGTCCTGTGAAAACGCGTGGAGCTCTACTGCCCCCGTGTGGACATAAATATCCTCAGAACTTACGAAAACAGGCTCGTGTATTTTGGGTCAATATTTACCAGAAGGTATGAATACACGAGAGATACTCGAGGGACAAACAGACATCTGTGTGCCGCCGTTTCCCCCTCCTTTCCCCTCAACCTCAGATCTCTCAACAGAAAGGACAAACGACAGAATAAAGGAAGCTCTTTCTTCCATTAATACACTTACATCTCATCTGCTTCCTGTAAGAAAAAACATGTCACACTCAGTCTTTATTATTGGTATTATTACAAACATACTTGAGTACTTCAGTTTGCCGCTAACGTTTAGCCACCTAGTGGTGAAACCCTTTAATAACATCAAGTATTAGCCACTGGAAGATTCAATAACAGTTTACACAGTTTGGTTTCCAGACACCATGTCACCAGTGGGGGGAAATATCAATAAGGTTCAACAGATATTCAACAAATGATCCAGACTACTGATATGACTATGGGAGCATAAGAGATCATCACAGCAGGAACACAGCATCACCCAGAGGTTTGGAGGGCACAATATGCTTGAAAATAATCATATTGCAATATTCATTTGCTGAATAATCAACCTTAATGTGCCAAGAAGAATAATTCCCTGTAAAACTGGAGTTCAGTGATGGATCTCTTCACTGGCGTCCTTCTCCAGAACATTCTTCTTCTTCACACTTCAATTGTCCAGTAAGGAGCGCTGTAGAGCCTCCTGGATCATTGTGTGCTCATCTGTAGAGTAATCCTACGAGGACACGGGTATTGCTCGTCTTACTGATTTACAATAAAGAAGAGATGCATTTTAGAGTCTACTTACGACAAAAGTATCATATGAGAATGTGTGCCTGATCTTCAAGTGTTGGAAAAAGTCTGCACTCCTGTATTCAGGGTCTCCCCAGGGCATCGAGGCACAGATGGGACACACCTGGAATAAAGACAGCAGATTCAAATGTGGGCTCCTTATGGAGTGGATGCGCCGAGTGAATTTCCTACCACTTGGCGTGCATCTCGAGCATGATGGGAGGTGCAGTGTTCGATCAAGCCGTCCTGATCGAGGTTCGGGCAGTTGCAGTACGGGCAGGTGAAGGTGTAGCGATTCGGCACCGAGCTGAGGAAAACAAAAGGTGTCAGGCTGAACTGGGCAAAACTGAGTCATAAATGCAGAAACTGTACGAGTATCTTGACACTGAATCCAGAAATTTCTTAGAATGATGCGACCACCAGCCCCCGTTGCCATATGGCACATATAGATATCAAAATATCAACGTTTGGGGCCCCCTACAAAGCAAAGCACCAACCTGTCTGGTTAAAATGTGTGCGAACAGTTTGGATCTATGGACTTCAGGTCTAAAGACTTATCTCCATTTCTTCTGACAGCAGGCAAATCAATCAAGAAACAGCGATGAGTCAGCCCATTTTATAACGCTGTCTTCAACACGGCTGACAGATGAGCGATTGGCCTTGAACCATGTGCCAACAGTTCATATCGCCACAGGCTCTGATGCCAGCCCATAAAGTTACTTTAACAAAGTTTACCTTATGATGGCTGGCTGATTCTGCGCAGAAGTTCTTACTCCTTCCTCGATGTATTCCTGGTATTTTGAACAGGCAGCTGTGTGGCTTCTCATCTGAGAAAGGCCAACCTGAATATTGAGGCAACACATGTCGGTTACACTCTGTATCAGGACACACTTTACGCCAGCAGTAGTGACAATTGCAGATCATATGCCAAAGGGATCCAGATCACTTCCAGACAGAACCAGTGAGTTTTAATCAATGGACACACCTGTGTCCCACACCCTTTGCAAGATGCCATTGATGACTGAATAAGAGCCTCCAGCTTAGCAGCTTTTGTCCACTGACCCAGCCCGGTCCGGCATACAGCACACACTGGCTTCTGTGGACGCAAACACTCCTGCAAACAACTCTGACAAAACCTGACAAGAGAAACAGAAAAAAAAAATAAAAAAATATATATATATATATAACAATTACAAGGAAACCAAACCATCGACTATTAAACAATTGATTCAAGTGCAGTCAAAACGAATAAAACAACTATTAACTCTCCTGAAACTCAAAGGACATAGCATTAAAACGCCCAAAAGTCCCTAAACCAGCTTCCTGTAAATCCAAAATAAGGTCACCGCCTCTAGAGGGCGGGAGAGTTTGTAGTCTTTTACAGCTGAAAAACGAGAGAAAACAATTGTAATTGAAACTACAACTCCCAGGCGAGGACGACTCTTTGATGTAAACAAAACTGAAACCGATCTAGCAAGCGACTTTTTTTGCAGATATTCAAGTAAAATAAATGAAAACGCTGGGTCATGACAGATACCGTCAAGCACAAGGGCGATGTTCCGTGTCTCAGGCAGCTCGACGTGCTCAAAATGAGGATTTTCTTCCCCCCTGTCGTTTATTGTGTGAACGGAGTCGCTAGTAGCAGACGGTGGCGGAGGCGAGACAACAGAAATAAGACAGAATACTCACGTATGGCCGCATTGTGTCGTTACGGGACTCTCGAAAATTTCTAGGCAAACTGGACACACGAACTCTGACACGTCGCCGCTCCCGTCAGAAGCGGCTTTTTTGTGCTGTGCTGCGCTAAATCCTCCAAGCATCGCCATTTCTTTTCTTTTCGGACTCGGTCCTCCTGTGACGACGTCACCGGGTCCTGCGCCTTCTCACGCGCGAGGGCGGAGTTATCGCTGACAGTCCAACACATGATGGTGTTTTTAAAGAGGGGGGAAAAAAATCCCTCTTTGGATTAAACATAGACTAACTGGGATGATATAGTCAGAATATGCAACGAGACTAAGAATGGTAGCCCGCACGAAAAGGAACCTTTCTTTTTCAATGTTGTAATTACTGCTAATGTCGGCCGTAAATCGCAGTGAGCGAGTGAGATGTGGTCTCAAAATCGTGTGAAATTATTTAAATGAAAAGTGTTCTATAGCCTAGTGGACTTTATAGATGCTGCGTATGCAGTTAAAAATTGCATTTGAATTGTATTTGTAAAAGGATTATATGCACAGAAGCCCTGAAATTTGTGACGTTGCTTTTTTTTCCGATACTCTCTCCTTCTCCCCAACAGCACGTGGGCCTCTGATGAACTGTCAGACGTGTGCGCATGCGCGGCAGGACGGTGGGAATTTCCTACAGCTGAGGCGTAGCTAGCTGCGGCTAGAATGTATTAGAGGTAAGATTTTCGGCTTGTGGTGTTTTTATTCAAATGAGTTTTTTTCAGCTGGTGTTGGATATCCGGTGGTCACAACGAGGAGTCTAAAATTGCGACGTGTGCCGTAAAATCACTGCAAAATTTTCACAAAAGATTACAATCTAGCGATTGACCGCCCTGCTAGCTGAAGCAATTGTTAGCTGGCCAGCTGCGCTGAAATGGGCGTTCACTGCTCTGCTAATATACTCGTTTAACCGAGGATGGAAAGTGACACCATCGTGTTTCTTCGAGTTGGAGGCTCGTCTGTCAGTGATCTATGAGGTGTCGCCTGATATTTTTTTCAGCGCTGGTCGTGACGGGCTTGTGTTGCAGTGGATGCGCAGTAGTAATGCACGGGGATGTTGTTAGCAGACATGTAGCTACTGCTCGCTAAACGAATGATTGCTAAGGCAATGATGTGTGAGAAATCAGTCAGCTCACATTTGATCAATCGGGTAAATATTGGTGACCCTAGTCGTGCATATACGCCTATCCATACATGTGTATCTGTCCGGAATGCAGTTGGAGATGAGCACATTTGACCCAAGATGGACTTCACGAATGTAGTTCGCTCGTCAAGTCTGATTCGCGAGTAGGGTTATGTAGCATGTAAATCCTCGGTTCACTGTGCGTTTTTATTGTGCATGTCACGTATTGTTACACCAATAGAGCCTAACGGTTACAGGCCTGGTATTAAATAGCCCACACACTGCGCCCTCACCTCGTCCCACTCGGAGCACAGGCTCCATTTCTCTAACCAGTGATGCATAAACACCTTCTGTTTCACATGGCTGAGGTTTTTAAACCACCCACGACGATTATGCAAGCAATTAGTTTGCGTTTAGATAATTGTAAAAAGATCCCAATAAATGAGAGAGTCACAAGAACTTTGATTCAGGTTTCCTTATTTGTGTCTTTCCTCAAACCTCTGTTGTCGTTACAGCTCGAGAACACAGAAGAATGGACTGTGAAAGTGAGTGTGAGATGGGTGACCTCAATACCAGCCCCTGCTGAAAGTGAACCAGCGTGTGAAGTAACAGCTCTTCCTGACCTCATCTTACACGACATTATCTTCTTGTTCTGGAACAAGTAGGGCTTTGAGTCCGTAGAGATGCCTGTACGAAGGCATCCTAATAGGCTGCAGCCTACCGATGCCAACTGAGAGTGCCCGTCAGCTGCATCCCTTTTTTCGAAAATGTTCTATTAATTGGACAGGAAGCCTCATTCCTCACCCACCTCTGCAGAACGCTATTAACCCTGAGAGCATGCACGTATACAGTGAATCATGATGACCGAAAATGGTGCTCGAATGTGACACGCCGGTGCAGGAAATGTTAAAAAAAAAGGCAAGGCTCTCTCAAAAAGTGTAACGGCTAGCTGCTGCCTACAATGGATGCTAAGTTAAAAGAGGACCTGTTTCGGAGGTACGTGACGGCCTTGGAGAAGCGTCTGGAGGAGGATCACTCGAGGATGGGGATTACTCCCGATGGGGACAGAGGGAGACGCAAGGACAGCGAGGCCCTGCTCTCCACAGCCACGGCTCTGCTGGGGGCGTACCAGCCAGACCCAGGACAGCGGTTCCGGATGGTGAATTTCTACGAAGTGGTGGAGAACTGTCTCCGTTGCCAGAGAGGAAGCAACCTGAGGAGCCTGGAGAAAGCCTTCCACACACTGGAGGTCATCTGCACCAACCTCTTGCTGTTCCCCTGGAAGAAAGAGTTCAGATGTATAAAGGTGAGTTGGTTTATTGCGAAGACTGTCAGTGTTTCAAATCTGAATTTTAAAGAATGTCAACGGTGTTTCGACACAGTTTTTGTGTTGGGACACTAATGGGGTTCCTGTCATTCCTGTTGCAGACCTTCACTGGCCCGTATGTGTACTATCTGAAGTCTGCCATTCCTGATGCTGACCTGCGACCTCTAATGCGCACCATCGGCTACACCTGCGATCACGACGCGCAGTTCCGTCTGCAGGAGCATCCTGGGGGAACGCATCATCTCCGTCAGTTGGCGTTTGAGCTCTTCCTGGCCCAGGCGGAGTGCCGTCTCCTCGGTGAGGTGGTGGCACTGGCTCGCGGTTCGGCCTCGGAGCTGGAAGCCCTGGAGCTCCGCAGAGGTTGCAGAGACGACGCGGCCGGCTGCGCAGAGGCGCTCCGCAGGCGCGACAGTCTCGGGGCAGACATGGCCCGGCTCTCCGTGAGGCCGCTGGATATCGAGAGGCCTCACGGCCACCACCTGAGGAGAGGCAGCCGACCGTCTAAGTCCGTGGACGTTACCGATGGGGCCGGCCACTGGCACGCAGCCGTCAACAAGCCGGTGCTGAAGGCTTCACTGAGTCTGAGGAAGGAGCCTCTGTTTGTGGACACGGAGGAGGATATGAAGGATGAGATCATCAGGCCCAGCCCGTCGGCGTCCCTCTTCTCTGTGGCAGCGCCGCCGTCCCACAGCACCATCGCCGATTTCTTTCCGATTCAGTCGCCTCCCCCAGCCGAAGCGTACACGTCGTACCACTCTTTGGATGAGATTGACTTGTACACAGAGAGGGGGGTGACGGGAGGGAGGCAGACGCCCTCCCGTCCTCCGTCAAGGGAGCCCCGTGAAGCGAGGGATGGGTGGCTGCTCAAAGCCCACGGCAGCGTGAAGTGTCAGGGCTGCGGTCTGGGCTGCTCGTCCGTGGCGTCCTGCCAGAGATGCGAGGTGATCCTCTGTCCCGCCTGCCACGACGTGGACCCCTCCCCCTGCTGCGGCCTCCAGGATTACCACCTCAAAACGCCAAGACCCCTGGACGGTTACATCCCCGTCAAGGAGAAGCTCTCGGTCTACTCCAACGCTCACTCCCACCTCCACCCACACCCCCTCACGCTGACCCACTCCCACTCTCACCCCCACCCACACCCCCAGCTGGTGGAGAAGCCCCTCATGTCCACCAAGCTGTTTTCGAGCAAGTCCATCGCCCTGACGACACCAAAGGGAGGCAGCAGCGATCGAATGAACCTGGGGGGGTCGCGCTGCGGGTTTTGCAACAAGCCGGGCGCGTCGCACACGTGCGTGAACTGCTCCAAGGTGTCATGTGACTCGTGCATGAGCTTATATGCAAAGGATATGTGCACGCGGAAGAATCCACAGCACAGCTTCGTGCCCAACCATCAGCTCAACTTCAAATCCGGCACCATGTCCCACCTGGTGTACCGGTGAACCCGGCAGATAAGACGTGCGTCCCGTCCCGTCCCGCTCATCTCCTCTCTTTAGTCTTGCACTATTGCGTCAGCCCCGGTCCCGCGTTAACGATTCATGCACCGTCGTCTCACCATCAGCAGGGCCCTGGAAGGAACGCAGAGAGCCATATCGCCCGCCCACATCTCTCTCCCCTGTGCAGGCTCTTGGTATATTTTTTCTTTCTTGCTCTGCCCCCCACCCCCAGCCCCACCCCCACCCCCTTTGACCCTGCTACCTGCTCTGGAGTAGTCACGTGATGTTGTAGCAGTTCCCAAATTCCTCAAATTTCATCCCACCTGAAAGGGAAACATGAAGAGTCCCTTCGACATGATCGTGAACTTTCAACTCGCATCTAAGCTAAAATCCCCTCTAATATATAAGTATATATACAGTATATATGTACGTGAGTGTGTGTAGAAAAGATCTCTAAGCTTGCGTTGTGACAAAGGAAATCTTTAAAAACTTGAAAAAAGAGAAAACGTACACTGGAAGTGAACGAGTCAATAGTATATTTTTATTTGAAACTCTATTCTCTAGAGAGATGTTAAGCGGGCAGGTTTGCGGGGTTTGAACCCGTGCAGTCGTGGGGGGGGGGGGGGGCGGGAAAGGGAAATCCTGAAACAGATGCCATATATTCTCTCTGAATGACGTGTCTTGTAAAAAGACTTTTTTTTTTTTTTTTCCCTGGCGAAACAACCGAGGTTGAAATGCTGCTGTGGACGCGTGGCACTGATCCGTAGACATATCCCACCCCCCCTCCCCGTTCTTTCTCATCACACTACCATATTCCGCGTCGTCGTGGTGCGCCTTGTATTATGACCCCCCCCCCCCCCCCCCCCCACTTCAGGTGTCCCCTGCTGGGCCCGATATCAGGCGATCGAGGCTCTTTGACAGCTCTTTGAGTCTGTCCAACGCAAACTGACAGTTTGAAAGAATAATCAGACCTGGATTCCGTCTACCTCAAATGTCTTCGGCGTTTAGATCCAGACCGAGCGTGGTTTGAAATGAGCCCCGACTAGAGTAACTGCATGTTTCCAAATGTCTGTTTACAGTCAGCTGATCAGCAGAGGTGTTCGATTTTGTGACGAATCTCTTTCAGAACTACGACTAAATCAACAAAACAGCCTCGCGACACCATCCCAACTCTGCGGTCAGCTTTGATTTCCAGACGAAAAAGACGAACAATACAGTGAATTCCAGGGGTTGGACCCAAAGGGCTGATTTGAAATCACTTTCATATTTAAATAAATTGAGCGTGGGTTATTTTAAGTCCACCCGGGCATCTGAACCTTCATGGTCCGTCTGGAATAACCTGTAAATGCCTTAAAAATGTTCTACAGTCTTATCGTATATATATTTTTAATTTATTTATTGTCTTTTACGTCACTCCAGGTAAAGAAGTGAACCTATATTCTCCAGACTGCATGATCTACTGTATGTAAATAGCTTGAAGGATAAAAGCTGAGGAAAGACTTGGTAAAAATCCAAACCTAATCACACCATTCAGCAGTCATTCAGCTTGGAAATGTTTTGACTCTGTTTATCTGCTGAAGGGGTTCACGTCTGATAACCACACGATGCTCAGAAGTGATGTCAAGCTTTAGTTCATTCCGTCCCCTTTTAAGTCTTCTCATTTTATCGTTCGATGTGCTAAAACGACACAACGAAGGGACGTTCCAACACCGTCTTCATGCGTCTTGAAGGTTTTAGTCCGTAATGAAAGGAGGCGTGTGTGTGTTCTCGGCTATTTTGCCTTTATTGTTAAAATATTTTGTCACTCGTTCCATTTTTTTTTAGCCTGCTCATTAATCATACCAGCAACAATTTCCTAAAGTTTTGAGCCATGTTTCCACATTGAACATTTTTGCCATGAAGAACAAAGAAAATCAGCATACCTGTGTGGTTTTGCTAACGTTTAGCCTCGCGTCTGTTTGCGAAAGCTGGCTGCGGACGTGGGTTTGACCTGGATCAGCTGACTTAAGGGCTAAAACGTCTTCAGAGCCACTCTTTTGTTTTGATTTAGTCTCGCGGAACACATTGAGCCATCTGAACGTGATTATTTGACCTTCAGCAGACTCTCGGTGTTTCCTTCACTGGTGTTAACCCTAGTGGGGCAGCCCCCTTTGGAGAAAACAAAAACAAAACCCTTTCCTCACGCTTACTTGGCACACACTGGACAAGGCCCAGGAAACTCATCAAGACATGAACAGACCTTTATCCACTGTCTCCCTCTCTTCCTTCCTGGGGAATATTGCACAAAGTTCACGTGAAGGGGAAATGAACTCGCCGTCAGTTACACGGGGTGAAAATGGGACCTGGCCAAAATGATCAATTAGTGAGTGGAAGGAACTAATATATAAATATATACATATGTGAAATGAGATGATTTTCTAAAATAATTTAAAGAATAAAATTCTGGGAAACAAAGGGTTGTTTCTGCTTGTGTGGTACTCATTTGACATGCCATTTTTCTGCCTCATTAATACCCTTACATTGTATTTTCTGAGAGCTTTGTAAAGTACAAATTCGGAAATTTCCATTAAAACTGGCTTCTGTTGGAGGATGTAGTTGGAATTTACACACCACCTCCCCTGCATGGCTTGTAGTTATTCCACATGACCAGCAGATGGTGCCACATACACAGGAAGGTATGGAAACATCTGTCTAATTGATAACAATTTATTAAAGATGTTCAGTATTCAACCAAGTAACATTTTAATGGTGATCTTATTGAATTTATTGTTTATCTGTTTCTTGTGTAAATTTAAATGTTACTTACAAGTCATGTCTTTGATCTCAGAACTAAGTGAAATATAAAAAAAACCTCAATTTACCAGTCATCTGCCAAGTGGGTCAACGTGGCAGAAGAGGGTGTGTAAATAGTAAATCTCCAGATGACAATATTTACAGTTTTAAACAGTTGTTTTAATCATCAGATCAGTGGCAGTTCTGTTATAAATAAATTAATATGAGAACTGGTGCTACTATGATTCAAAAAGGGGGAGAAGGCTGCAGGAACGTGAGCCTCTCCTCTGGGTCATGTGGTGCTGACTAACAGTCTTTATCAGCCCCCGGGGGGGAAACACTGAGTAAAGAACATTAACACTCAGCGGGAGAAAGATGGAGACTGACTGCATGACAGGATATATCCCGCATTTGATAAATCACATCAAGCTACAGTTTAATTGAGTTTTCCTTTTTCTAGCCATCTTTTCTGGTCACAGCCCAGAACTGATAAGGCCAATGTTTGGATACGGGGGAACCAATTTAGCCAACAAATGAGGGCTTGTGCTCCCAAATTACTAAATTAATTTATCCCACCACGCTGCTCTGCTTCAGATGTGTTTGGGAAGTTGAGGCCAAACGTTGAGATCCAGATTTTCAGCCCCTGCATGAATATGTGTTAAAGAAATAATGTAAGAAAATGAACAAATAAACCAGGCACTGCGGGAGCAGCGCGGTGACCCGAGGGGTTCTTTATGTAGACCTCTCAGACTTTTACTGGATTAAATGAATATAACCACTTCATTTCGAAGCTTTCTCTCCTTGTCCTCCCTCTCACATCGCTGTGTGATGATGAACATCTTGAATGAATGTTTTCTTCACCTTTGACCTCTGGAGCGCTCACAAAAGCACTTCACTACTACACTTTCTAGATAAAAGATAACAAACTGGCTTAGAATTCAGAAATAGGTGCTTTTAATAGAGTGATCACAAGGCTCTGAAGGAACTTCCTGGAACATGTTACTCACGTCAGCGCCTTAATGTTCTAAACGAATTAGGCCCTGTAAATTAGGTTACCATGAACCATAAAAAGTGGGGAAACGACCTTAAAAACAACCAAGAAGAACAGTTTCTTTGAAAGCAGATGGTTCCACCTTCACACGTGTGAAACCTGAACCTTTAAAACAGCAAAGCCAAGAACTATGGTTATTATTCCAAAACTGGAGGCTGTAGTCGCTCCAAACTGTTACTGAATTAGATGGAGAGACGTCGAGGGGATGTCCCTTCATCTCTTCATCTTCATCATTCATCTGTCGATCAGAGGATGGAAGCTGTTACTGTAGCGCTGTGGAAACGGAGGAACACAACAACCTTTCTGGCATCACTGTTTCTCTACTCATGCCTTTAATGTTCTTTTCTGCTTTCACCCACATTCAGGTCCAGGAGGTCTAGACTGTGCCCCTCCCAGCCAGCTCCTCCATCACAACGCCCCACCTTTACATGGGATTTGTAGTCCCTACAGGATGTCCTCAATATGTCCTCCCAACCAGACATTTTAATCAAATGGCCAAACACTGCCCTTATCCAACCGCCCCCCTCAGGGTGGGGAGGTATTTGTGATCATATTTTTTGGCTACCAACCACAGCACACGACGAAGATGAGTGTCGGGATGCGAGTTGATCAATAAACTCTTCTAGCTCGGTTCCATCTTTACCACAACAGATCGATGCAGCATCTGAAACCCCGTGGGGGCTGCACCGACCCGTCTGTCACACATCTCCCAGCCTTCAATCACAGGAACAGGACCCCGGGATCCTTGCCCCCCTTCCCTTTGACATGGAGGCGTTGCTCTTCATCCCGGGAGCTTCACACTCGGGTATTCAGTCCTGAAGGTCACCGTCTGATCTTTATTCATATATTATCTGTTACAATTCAAAATTGTCTATAGGTGGCAGAAAAACCTTCTTTCAACAGGAAATCACCTTGAGCAGGACCAGGCTCATATGAAGAGAGCCTTCTGCTGATGGACAGAGGGTTGAAGGAGGAAGAGAAGGGGCGCTAGGTCAGGAAGAGGAGGAGAATAGACACTTACAGCATACATGCACCCAAGTAGGGTACAGAGGTCATCCAGCGTCCCAGAAATCCACATCCTTCCTCTTGAATCTGAGGGCCGACTGACGAACCAGCGTTTCTCTCCAGCGGCCTGGTGGGCCTCTCCGGGAAGGCTGAGGCAGGATGCCTCCATAGATGGAGCAGTCTCTCTGCTCCCCTCCCTTCCCCTCTGCTCAATGCTGCAGAAGCGTGGCAGCCAGGAACCCACCCACAACCTCCACCTTCCCGGCCCAGGTCAGTGCTCTTGTAGGACTCACCAGCTGTCTCAGAATCATCACTCAGCTGTGTTCGGAATTAGTTTTTGGAGTTGACTAATCTCCCTCTAAAGCTATGGGGCCTTTCCCCAGGAGCCATATTAGCAGGACTGTGCTCAGCACCTGGTGCTCCGGTGTCTCCAGTTTGTCCCGTTTCATCCACCACTTGGTTGCCTGGAGAAGTCAAATGCCTCCACCTTCCCACCTGCCTTTACCTCCCGAGGAGAGCTGAAACTTTTAACATTTTTCATGAATAATATTCAATATTCATTGTTTTTTAAGAACCAGACTTTGCCAACTTCACTTTCTGTCACGAAAAGTGACAAAAAGCTTTAAAAAAAAAAAAAAAACTCGGATGATTAATTACCCCACAAAGCTTTTGACATTGTTGGTTAAGCTAATTAACTGTCAATAATCCATCGCTAAAGCCAGAATAATATTGTTCCGAAATGATTTAGTAACGGTTAGTAGATAATATTTATTTCCTGGTGCGCTCTGAGTAACCTGGCTTTGCTCCACAGTTGGCATATTTAATCATGGCCTCATCGTCTACTCATCTACGAGAACATGCCGTTAAACGTACGAAGATTTATGGCTCTGCAAATGTGCTGTTCTCCTCGACTCATGCCCGTTGGAGGCAATTTGTATCCGTGTATCATCCATAATGAAGAAGTCACGGAGCGCGCATAACGAGCCGTGTCGGGTCGGCTGCCACAACGATTAGGCAGGAAAATGAGGGAACACACATGATCGCCTGCTGACACACTGACAGATTTGATTCTCTTTCCTTCATGTGTCAGCGCGGAGACACGCCGCTCGACACCCAATGTGACGGGAGAGGACAAAAAGGCAGATTTGTAGCGGGTTATGTAAGATCCAGCGAGCAGACGCGCCTCTCCAGTGGGAAAACACCAGTCCCGGCGTGCGTAAGGACACGCGCGCACTCATGTGTTTGTGATGTGCTCTCTGGGCCCAACGTTTGGCAAGTGTGTGCGTGTTGGAGGGGAGGATGGCTCTATAGAAGAGACGGGAATGTAACTATTGATTTTTATGCGTGCAATTGCGTGTATGCAGCTGCTGCGTGCCCTACCTCAGATCCATAGTTCATGTAATTAGTTGTCATTTACTTCGATTTTAAGTCATGAATTATGCAGTCCCTGGTTACGTAAAGACGTAACTAGTAATTACACCGATTAGGCAGTATAGCCCCTGCATTTTAGTGCAGATGATGAGAGATGGTTCCCATCTCATGTGTGTGTCCGTCCCGTTGCGTCGTTCCCCCCCTTGTCCGCTGCTTTAATATGTTGCTCATAATAATAATGATAACTGGACAGCAAGCGTCCAGCGAAGGTCGCTCTTAAAATTCCCTTTATTGTTCATATTCTCTCAGTGAGTGAATTTATTCAGCTTTGCACCCTTGTGACCGGCGGATGTGCTAATTGATGATGGACTGACAGGCCTGTCTATTGATCAAGGTGCTGTCCTGGAACCTCTCAAACCAACACAAACGCGTGAGTAATGTGCATTTCTGACAGGCCTTTTATAATGTGCCCTACCACTGTTCTGTCAGCAAGGATGCAACCTAATGGCCCCGTGCTCGTGCACGGTCGCCCCTTGTTCGATGATGCTAGTGCTTTATTTCATAGCAAACGCGCAGTTGTGCAGCCCAAACGATCCATCCCCGGCAATGATGCGTTCTGGCACGGAGACACCCTCCCTCGGGACCAATAAATCAAAACTCAATGGCTTTCTTTAATCCGAAGGATGGTGTTCCTCAGTTCTCAGCAAGGCCCAGTCAAGCAGTCGGAAGGAACATGAAGCGGAACAGACTCGGCGGAGCAGCACTGGCGATAGACCCGGCGCTGCCTCATGGCTGCTGAGGCGCTGGGAGGTGCGGACCTGTGCTGCCGACCGTTAAAACGAGCAGAGAAGCAGACTTGTGCAACTGCAGGCCACGCTCAGTTGAGACTCCGATGGCGGATCTGCAATGAGGTGCAGGAGTGAGGCGAGATAGTAAAAAACCCTCTCAGGTGATGAAGAAGAGCAGGACATTCTCCATCACGGGAGCCCCGCGGGGGAAGCACAAACGGGCTCTCTAATGAATACACACATCGAGGCTCCACATCCCCAATTTGATCACACTCCAATAAGTGAGGGTGGGGGCAAGGAGAAGCTGAATGAGTGAGTAGGTGGTTTAGCTGCGGAAATTGCTCCCTGATGAGGTTGAACGCAACGCAGCCAGACTACAAATCTTGATATTCCCCGTGCCAGATAAGACGCACGGAAGTTGAAAGGCGCGCACGATCAGATCAGGGCACGTGAGAATGTGCAGCCAGCAGTTGTGGAGATGTCCTCCTCCATCATTCCTGTCTCCGAGAAGATAAAATGCTGTTTTTGCTGAATTCTTTTGAAAGTTTGATTTTCTGAGAGCTTTTTTGGTGTCAAAAATGGAACCTTAACAAATGTTGTTGATGGTTTGGGAAAAAGGTGATTTTTATTCACTTGAAAAATCTTTAGACTTTAGGGGTCCTTCTAACCAAGTTTTAATTGCTTCACATGTGGAAACGTGAATGAAATGGGAAACCTTGGAGGAGGCTGACGTACTGAAGCACCTTCAGGGTTTAACATTCATTTCCACAGTTGAAAACATCTGCTAACGGTGAACTTTGTCCGTGAGCTCTCCAGGGTGCTGATCCTTGTGCAGCGACATTGTGCATGCGCACACGGCTTCGTGCATCGCTTTGTGCTCGAATTCATCCACTGATGCCGTCTAGATTCAGAGAGGAAGTCTTTAGCTGGGAAATATGTGACTCCAGACCAAACAAACTGGGTTTTCAGCCAAACTGAAGTAAGAGCAACTTCTTTATGGCCAGTTCAGACAAGTCTCTATTTTATTAAAGGAATCGTATGATGCCGTGACAAACTGGTAGTGCCAACAGTGGTAGCGTCCATGTGGTGATGGTCAATCCATCCTCCCAGTCAATATCGCTCAATAGCATCAACAGCCTCCACTCTATACGCTTTAACACCCTTCATAACTAAAAAAAAAAACATTGACTATGTTTAATGGATCCGATCACTCTCTCTAACTTTCCTTTTGTCCTCGCCCACTTTTTTTTTTTTCTTCCTCTGGTGTCAGGGACACATTGTATAACATTAGAATATAAATGAAGACCAGCAGGAGCCCTCTGTGAAGCTCCAGCACAGACATATCACTGCACAATCAGGTGATATTGTTGCACCTCAATCTTGGAAGGCCACATTCAAAGCTTTAAGGTTTTCTCTTTAAGGAAATTGTCAGTTTCTGGACTCCCTGCGGATTTAATAAAACTGTTTCAGAACAGCATAAGTCCAGTCTAATCACACTAGCAGAACGTCAACCTGGAGGCCTTAACGACTGTACTTCAATGTCACCTCCTGTTTTGTCCTTTCTGGCTAAATCTTAAGAGATTTTCTTTTATCTGTTGGAAATCCCGCACAGATAAAATTAAAAAGATTAAAAATTAAAAATTATACTGTGTGTTCTTAATGCAGCACTGTAATCTCCCAGATCTTTAAGCTCGTCCTCCACACCAGAAATCCCACGTGATCTCAGGAGATTTAGCAAAAATGAAGAACTGGAACCCAAAATGGAAGAGGGCATAGAAGATGGGGTCTTGGGACTGTTTTTAATAGAACATTTTTGAACTCGGGGAGGCGAACTGTGGACGTTGTTCTCCTGATGTAGGCGGCAAAAAAGTTGAATCGCCTTTTGCTCACATGCTGCTAATCTAGTCTCTTGATCGAATATAAAATGGATTTCGGTAAATCCAAAAAGTAGAAACTGGGAAAGACAATAGCTGAGTAAGCATAATTAACTGGGCTTATCAAAGCAAACAGCAACATTCTCTATTCTTAATTATTTTCCTGGAATTTTCTCATCATCTGACTCTCATCTATCCCTCTAGTGTTTAGTTCCCCATCACAGAATCACCTAAATATGTGTATGTGATCCCAAAAAGAAATAATCTGAAAGTTTGCATTCAAAGGCTCTTTTTCTTGACCAACCAAAGTTACAGAGTTAGTTATTGGGGGGTGTGTGTGTGTGTGTAATGCAACTGAAAATGGGAAAGCACAATACAGCGCAGCCACTGGAACTATTCAGCGAACATGTGGAGGAAACACTGGACAGACGGTGTTAATGAAGAAATCACTGCAGATCATGTAACAGTGGATCGTGTGAGAACTGTACATTAGAACAAATCAGCGCCGGATGAAACTGTTTTTTTCTCACTGGGTTTAATGGAAAAGGCGTCCAAGTGCAGGAAGTGCTGCGTGAAGCACAACCGTCAGCTGGCTGAAGCCAGAAGAAAGATTGTGTAACAATGGAATAAGTGAGTCCCTCCCCCCCCCCCAAGACTCTCCACAGCTTTCTATTCTGAGGATGCTCCTGACAGTTCCTGACACATTTACTGCACAGATTAGGAAATCCAGCGTGAGACCGTGTGCGGGAGGTCAGCGAAACCACAAAATGTGATTAGTTTCTGAGAGTCACGCTTCACCCAAGCGCGCACCCAACTCTTATTTATACTTCATATAAAATTAAAATGCTATAATGAAGGTTTTTGGTGACAGACAGGTGGACAGAGTTGCGTTATATTAAGAAGTTCACTCACAAATCTGTTCGAAGGCCAACTGGGAGCCAGCGGAGGGGGGGGGGGCCCTCATCTCCCAGCTCTGAGCCACTGCTGAGAGTTTCTGATGATTAATCCAGATCCATCGAGGTGACTCAGAGAAGAACGTCCATAACTTCAAAACAAAACCAAAGCTTCATCGCCAAATTTAAGAACCCACTTATCTGTTAAAGTGGTTTAAACATGTGTTATTCTCAACCAAATATGGCTCTACAGGGGAATCCCATTTCCAGGCCATTGTCGACAACGGTGCATCTAAACCAGCCTTAAAGAGCTTTTCCTTCCATTTCTGTAGAACTAACAGAGGAGCATGAAGGGATTCATGCAGGAGCTGCAGGATCTGTCTCCATTGTCTCTGTCAACAATTCCGCCTTTGACAGTTTAGCTGTATAATTGGACTTCCTGCCGCTGGTGCTGGGTTTTTGTCACAGCCGAAGCGCTAAACGCTAAGCTATGCCCAAGTTTCTTTTTAAAAGACGAAGCTGCAGGCAATTCCATATTTATGTTTCTGCATATGAAACACTGACTAAAGTGTCCAAACATATATTAAAAAAATAGAAAGCTATGGTGGTCCATCCGCGCAGCCTGTTCTGGGCTTCGTTGTTTGTGGAAGCTGTCGGTGCATCTGTGATGTCATCCACGACAGCTCCTCCTCCAGTTGTGTTCTAAAGTTACGCTCCGTCTCACGGAGGAGTTTGATAGCTGCTAATTTGCCTGCACACAAAAGTATCAGGTTTAGTCACGGTGGAGATAAGAGAGCATGTTTGTTCCTAAAATAACTCTGGCCAACACTGGGAGTCGCGGTTGGCGTCACCGACAGCCGGCTGCCACACGTGCCGAGTGCTGTCACTGTTTCGGGCCTGGAGGCAGAGTTGGGACCACATGCAGACCTGGGAGGCAGACTGAGTGTTCTCTAACAGAAGAAACAAATGTGAGGGTGGTTTGGAAAAAGCTTTATCAGAGCTCCAGGCATCAGAACAGGCTGTAGTGTAAGGTCCCAATCATCCAGGTCCACCCAGAACACCTTCCTCCTGCATGTTTGGTCTGCTTACATTGGGCATTAATGGTGATTATATTCCATATGTAAAAATATTTCACTACTTCCTGTTAGTCATATGAGCAGAACACTGGAATGTCTAGAAGGAACTGACTGAGTAAAGCTCAAGGTTCAAGTCCCATTTAAAACTAAGAAGGCTGCAGTAGCCTTCTGATGGCCTGCTGGGTAATGGAGGAGGAGGAGGAGGAGGAGAGATTGGATGGAAAAGAGGAGGAAATTCTGCAAATTCAGAATCCCCCCCCCCCCGATCGCCGTTTAACTGCAGGGAACATTTAATTCTGGACTAACATGGATGCACATGCCTGTCCTTACAGGCATGACCTTTAGTTTATGCTAATCTACCTCTTCATTATGTAAACTTTGCTTGGCCACTGCGGCTTAAACACCAGCATATTAATGTTGCTGTATAGAAAATATGTGAGTCCCTGTGCTGTCCTTCATCTTTTAATCATTTTGCTCATTCCAGACATAGAATCAAAATAAGCTCAAATCTCCAATTAGTAGCTATGGATTGTATTTATTTAGGCTCCTATTTTGGCTTAATATACCATAAAACGCCCTAGGAGCAATGGGAATGACTGTCATGCTGAACATGCTGTTTGTATTTGCTCACAGGCCTGAAGCCCCCGGGAGGAAGGTGTTCCGAGGGACATAATGACACGTAATACCGCCATGATTGTACGGCCAAAACAAATGGAAAATCTTTCCAACTGTGAAAATGGGATAAAGATGTTTTCCACAATGGCAGATGTGAATCTTAAAGCAACGACGTTGCTATGGAAACCATGGTTCATGTGGGAGTGTTTGCAGAATCAGGAGACATCTTTAACTGTAACAGGCGATCTCATTATCGGCTTCTTACCGCCTGCATGCACATGGATGTTCCAGAGGTGTTCCATGTGTGACTCTCTAAAACCTGCAGTGTTCCTTGGCTACGCTGACCCAAAATATGAAAAAAAAATATTTATTGCTGACAAATCTGCCTGTGTGTTCGTGAGCAAGATGCTGATTCAGCGGGATTACTGCACAGGCGCTCCTCAGGCGAAAGTCTCAGCACGCTTAAACGGGTTGCTGTTGCTCTGAGATCTAAGTGCCATTATTCTGTTAAACGTCCCTTTGTTCTCTAACAACGCGTCGCACTCGCAGCGCATACATCTCCAGGCGACGTTGAGTGACCAATTAACCCAAAAGTGAATCTTTGCATTGTGAAAAGTCAAACGCCCGGAAGGAAGCGGCGTGTCAGAGGTGTCGACCGTTAATTAGGCGCAAAAAGTCAATTTGATTACGACATCACGGCTCCGCCGGGGAGCAAAGCCTCATCGGTCGGGGCGACGGGGGGTTAATGCCTCTGTTTGGGTTTGGATTAACGGGTCTTTGACTGCACACGAGGCAGCGAAGGCAGCTTCAGTCTGCAGCCTCATGGACAATGATCAGTACGGTAGCTGGGGAGGTCAGATCAGTGGCGTTCTGGCAGCACAACAGGACCGATTCGCCGCAGTGACGACACTGTCACTGAACCGCTCGGGTGATCAGGTTATCAGGCTCTTGGCCTTTTATAACTTCACAATACATCTTTGATTTCAAACAAATAAATGTGTGTTTTATCTTTCCAAGCCAAAACCTGCGAGCTTGTTGCCACAGAAAAAGGGACAAAATCATGGCGTTGCAGCAGAGTCGCAAAGGTCTCCGTGTTTTTGTTCAAGGTCAGAGATGTTGATTATTCAGGGATTAAATATTTCGATTAGAGCCGACTGTAATTTATATTCATATAAAGCCCCCTTATGTAATGTTGGTTTAGCTTCTTATAGCAGATTAATGACTCAAACAGTCAATCACGTAGGGGGGGGAAATGACCCTTTTTGGTTTGTGTTTGCAGCCTGTTACCGGCGACGGTGCGTCTTCCGTTCAGACGTCCCCCCAAAAACCACGAGAGCTGCTCTCCGTGTAATGGAATCTGGTATTTTATTCGTCCTTCTCTGGAAATATAGATTTATGACGGTTCATACAATCCACAAATCTGTAAACAAACCAAAATAAAACAAACGTAAACATTTCTCTTTTTTTTCACAATGCGTCACTGATGAGGACATTTCTTGATGCTTACAATTATGATGCAGAGAACACACGGATCTTCACATATGTACATAAGGTGTATTTACAGTCACATTCGGCCTTGCGTGTTTGGGAATCTGCATTTTTAAACATTAGTGTAAAACATCCCATCCATCTCCTGTTAGTCCTATTGGAAACAACAGACGCCCGCCTGGATCACTGAGCGTCCTCATAGCGTTATTTGCATTGGATTATCGGGGACATATAGGCAGCTGTATTAGGATTTATATTCGGTTGTTCAGAGAGTCCGCCAAGTATATTAACCAAAATCACATATTGCCTTTTTCTGCTGATTCAGCCGCATCCTTCAGATGGGATTAAAGGAATCTACTTGGCAGGTGAGCTATAGAATAAAGAGAGGCTGTTTGATGTACGCAACATGTGCCAGCACTTTTCCCATTCATCTGCCATTTTCTTTCATTCGACTATAATCGTGCTTTTAATTGGCTTTTTACTGAAGGCTGCTCACTTCCAGTCGACAGGAGAACCAACTACATTCCATTAGTTGGAGGTAGTAACACTCACCCTCACAGAAACTGCATCTGCATTAATTGTTAACATATCAGCTGTAGTTTGTTTGTTACATATGGTCCAACAGAAATGGCACTCACTTATTGCCATTACATCAGTCTTCTTCCTCCATAGATTGACCTAAAAATGGCAACTTTGAGGCTCATGGTAGTTTTTTACAAACACAAAGTCAGTCACCATTTAGAAGCTTAAAAAGACGGGAACAGACAGAATTGACGCCTACATTCACGTCAGGGTGTGCTCTTATATACACATTTAGGATTGTTGCTGTCTGAAATAAACTTTGGCTGTGTCACACATGCAAACCCACGAGTACAAAAAGTCCCTGATACCGTTTGAAACCAGCAGAGATGACAGCTTTGGCTGTAGTATGACATGCACGATAATCCTGTCTGATTTCAGCTAAACTTAAACCCTCTTTTTTTTAAAAAAGAAATCCACTTAAAAACCTCTGATTAAGGTGACACAGAACCAACACTCATCCATGCTTGGAAAAATAGTGAAGTGCTGTAACGGACTGTGCATCACAACAGGACAGAGGGATGGAGAGCACCGAAGGCCTGGTTTCCCTTTGCTTGGCCACCTGAAGGATGTTTTAAAGTGGTCAACCTTTGATACCACATTTACAGCTCAAAGGAGACAGTTTCTCTTCGTTTTGCAGATACTTATCTTGCTGTTGCTGTTGAAAACAGCCAAATAAATTGGATAAAAACCAAAATAACTTAAAGGTATTTTATCATTGTCCGTCCATCACTCTGTCCAGTCCTCTCACCTGTTTCTTGTTGCATTCACACAGGCCTAAAGTGTAAAAGAGGCATCATCATAAAGCTTTTACATAAACATGCTATTTTTGTTAGAAATCCCCTTCAAAGAAGAACATATTTTGATTTTGTTTGGAAGTGGGTATTATATAAAATCCATCAACTCCACAGAATGATATTGCATGTAAAGGGTCTATAAAATGTCTTCCACTGAGTTTTAAGGCTTATCAGTAACAAAAACACACAAAAAAGGAAACAGCAATGTACAATTTCATGGTGTAAGCTTATACTTCGCGATGGCAGTTTCTTTTCTTTAGCTCAGAAAAAGGTAGACAGTGTCTCTATAAACAGATTCGGAACTTTGTTTTGCAAATACTTTTTGGGTGATGCTAAACTCTTTGATCCTACAACAGCCTTCCCACAGCTATCCCATTTTAAAGAGTTTAATTGAGCTGGTAGATTAGCCGGCATTGATAACTGATTATCAGAAGCAGCCGTCACTATCAGTAAGAGTCTGGTAATTGAAGAAGTGCAGCCGTCAGCGGCAAAAAAACACGCTGAAATGGCTTTTTTACAGTAGCGGATGGGAAAGTTTCACGTCAAAGCCGAGCTGCTTTTACACCCCTCTGGAGAAAACAGGCGGCAACGCCACCTTCATCTTCGTGGTGAAGAGAGGGAACCATAACCGCCTGTCAATGTTGCACGAGTCAGCCTGAATGTGAGCTCAGTCCACTCTAATTAATCTTATCCAGCCGTTTAGGACTTTGGTTTGATGACCCGCGCTGCCGGGAAGGCGGGGGGGAGTAGAAAATGCTGACTGGACAAACAAGAGGCTGAGCCACTGAGCATATATTTTTTTCTAACCGCTGAGGCGTCACGATGGGACTGTGAACTCGTAAATACTTCCACATCCTCTTTTTCCAGGTGAGAAACAGATCCCAAAAGGCATGTGGCAGACATCCGTGCATAGACAAGCCTGACCACGACTTAATACTTTTTTGTTATATACAGAAATAAAAAACACCATTACTTTTAGCGTTCAATTTGTAAATCAATCAGAGGCACAGTAGAAAAATGCACACATCGACAAAGTTGAAATAAATACACATCACAATTATATAAATTACTGCACATCTTACTCTGTCTCGTCAGGCTTCGCCACCAACCGTGTCACCAGTTCAACCTCTCCATGGAAGGGTTGCATTGGTTTCATTTTCCTTCTTTCTTAAATGAGGAAATCTACGAACAAAACCTCTTTGCTAACAAGATGTCTGACATAGAAATAGAGAATAGACAGAAATCAGATCCAGTGAATAAAGTTTACACATGTAACAACAGGCTCAGTCGGTCAGATCTTCCCCTCAGTGGTGTGTTTTTTTAAATTTCACGAGCACTCCAAAGTGAGGACACAGCATGGATGAACCCTGTAGTGCTTAGCTTGCATCACGTTCAGTTTTTTGTAACCAGGTAAAACACACACTTGTGGTTGCATATTGAGAGCTGATTGGCTCATTTCTCCACATATATTGGCTTTGTGTACTGTACCTACAGTATATACAGTATGTAATTTCATTTGAGGCAATCTTCACAAGCTTGCGCCTTGCTCCGTTTTTCCCTTTTCCACAACACGGGACTTTCCTACATTTTCTTCAGACGTCGCTCTCGGTGGCCGGTGATGGTTTACAGGAAGTCGCTCTGTAACTCGTTGGACAGCCGACTGACCGCCACCTCCTGGTGTAGTGATCCTTTAAGTATCCTCACAGTCTGCTGCGGGCTGTAGTCGGTACACTCGTCCCTGTTCCCAGAGACTGTCTGAGGGTAAGGACAGTGTCTACACTTCCCGTGACTCTCCGGGAGCCCGTTTGAAAACCTGGTAGAGTTGCACTCTTGTTGGCAGGTCGTCTTCTCGACTGAGCCTCGTTGGCACAGGCATCCACCCAGGGTCCTTCTGCAGCGGGCCACGTCCCTGCACAGGAACTTACGGAAGTTGGGCTTGAAGACCAGGTAGACAATGGGGTTGTAAAGGGTGGAGGACTTGGCAAATATAGCTGCAATGGCAAAAGCCATGGGGGGAACAGTTGCTGGGTTACCAAATGCTGCCCACATGGACACAATAGCATAGGGACTCCATGCGGCGAGGAAGCCGATGCAAACCGCCACCGACATCTTAGAAGACAGCAGCAAACAACATATATCAGTCACGCAAACATGCACTCCTTTACATGTCCTTGGCCGGTGAGCCCAGTTACCTTGACGATGAGCGCATGGGCGTTGGCAATCTTGTTCTGTGGCGCCACATGCTGCTGCACGGCCTGGCGGGAGCCCCGGACGGTCACCAAGATGAACGTGTAGGACAGGAAAATGACAGTGCAGGGGATAATGTAGCAGAAGAAGAACAAGCAGACGATGTAGCTCATCGCCGCCGAGCTCGTGCTGGGAGCGTGCCAGTTAATGCAGCAGGCCGTGCCATATGGCTCGGCCCCGTACTCTCCCCATCCCGACAGGGGGCCGATGGCGAAGACACTGGAGTAGCACCAGACCCCTGCGACCAGCATGTAGGCGTGATAATAGGAAAACTTGTTGCCTGAGGAAGAGAATATCAGATCAGAGCAAAAATCAAGACATTTTGGGGGGCACAACACTTCTGTAATGGAGTGATATGATATTATTGCTATCTGGGTTTTTTTGTCTGAAGCAGCGTTTCAGCCTGAGGTTGTGTTTGCTTGTGCAAGTCAATTTTTTTCCTCCTCCTCCCATGCTTAACACTTGATATCGTTCAATGCAGGGATTAACTTCATTGCAGAAAATGGCATCGCTTTCGGTATTGAAGACTCAGGGTTGGGGACTGCAAAAAAGAATCTCGTGCTTTTGTCACTTGAAATAATCATCTCAGTTTGCTGCTATTTTTCCCCTGCATTTGCGTTAAGAGAGCTCACTATTTGTGTTTAACCACATTAGTGTCTACTGTTGGACGTGATTGATGTGGACAAGGACTTAATGTGAAGCCAGCGCGGAGGGTATCGTACAGCCGCTGCAGCTCTGTAACGTCCCCTCTCCCTGTGCCCGTGGAGGGTGGGGGTTGGTGATTAATCCCTGTGGCACTCATGTCATGTCGTATGCTGTTTGGAAAAAGGGGCCTGAAGTGCTACGTTAGGATGTACGCAATCTTTTTTTTTAGCGGCTTGTTTTCTGCTTCTCATAACCTTCTTCCACTCTCATCCCTGTATTGCCCCCCCCCCCCCTTCCCCCCAACCCCCCCTCCTTCCTCCCCCTGCAGGACAATCAACTGTCTGGCTGAGACTCTTCAGGCATGTGTCAATGCGTTATTAACACCTTTAGAAAGGATCATTATCACCCAGGAGATTAGAATTCCTTCCTCTGTATTGTTTCCAAATGGATCTGTCCGTCTCTTCTATCCGGCCCATCTCTGCTCTCTACAGAACATGGTGACACTGTGTATTACCACGTAGTTTGTAGCTTGTTTGTAGTATTCCCGTACCATAGCTCACTGTCTAAAAGTATTTTGGACAACATTGTTAAATCTAGCAGCCCAGTAAATATCCTGGGGCTGAGGAGGTTCTGTTCAGTCTCCACGAGGTCATTCAGCTTGATGGGAGAGTCATAAACATGTTTTAATTAATCAAATGACTGCGATCACTTTAAAGCTGCTGTCTGACCTTAAGTTACTTGGGTATGACCTCCAGAGTTCACTGGTCTAATAATAATCAATAAAATGTTGCAGATTTTCAGGTGAGGACAACACATGAAAAAACATACACAACCTCAGGATTAATGCTGTCGGATGTAGTTCTCTTCAAACTCGTCAGACTTTATTTTAGTTATTTCTGCACCTACAGGCACGTCTTTGCAGTTGGATTTGTGTTTAGTGTTGTCTTGGCTCTACCGTGGCCATCAGACTTCTCGGCCCCTTCGTTCTCCTGTGAAGCATCAACCATCACCACCCAAGTACTGTTGTGTTCGCAAACCCATAAGTAAGTTTCTGGGAAGAGTACTTTCACTTTCCATTTTATAAAGTATGCATCAGACAGGACTTTTGTGGACTTGGGGCAACTAGTATCCCACAATGCATTTCATCTCAGCCAGCGACAGCCGAGGTGATGGTGGGAAGTACGTGCTTCAAAGTACAGACGTGCAGGTATGTACCTGCGCACTGGTCTCCACCAACATGTGCTCTTCTGCTACTCCCTTACATGGTCAGTTTGCCTGAAATGTGATACATTCGTATCACATTTTAGTATCTTGGAGGCATCATAAGATTAAACTTTAATTCTAGCTGGAGGTAAAAATGTTCTGATCTGAAGGATCGTGGCTTATTTTCTTGGTTTTCAATACTCCCAAAGGGGGCTACACTGAAAATATTACCTCCATGGAGTCATTCAAGTTTGTCCACAATATAATCAAGTATTCTGGGGAAACACTTCATGGTTTACTGGGTGTGCAGAGAAAGTAGGGCTCACCCAGGCGAGGAATATTACAGATTTATTTGATGAACCCTATGAAATGGGGCAGCTTTAAGGTAAAAGAACTTCACACTGACTCCTGTGTTGATGGCCAAAGGTCTGTTGCCATGGTGGGGTTGAGCCCAGTTTGAGCCCAGAAGTAATAAATGAGGTTTAATTGGGTGATGATGTCATTAGGTTCATGTGGTTCTAATACCTTGTTGGGATTGGCCTTGAGACCTTCGTATTAGGATGTTGAATTGTATCCGTGACCCAGAATGTGAGGCAGACCTGTTAACACAGGGATGCTTGGATGTGTGCAGCTCGACAGATGTGTATGAGCTGGGTCAGATCCCACCATAGGTCAGAGAGCTATGGCACAGCACCGAGCCACACAGCATTTTAGCATTTCAATGACTCCTCTATATACTTCTGATAAACTTACACACAGAGATTTAGGTACATCTCACAGTGTGGTTTGTGTTAAGTTTACTAAAGCTGCACAGGCCATGGAAGGTGTGATGGTTCACGTGCTGCTCCCAAACGTTGCCTGAAAGGACCTGGAAATTCCAACCACTGCTACTAAAGCTAACACAATAAAAGCTTAGGTCTTGTGCTTGGTATCCTGTGGGGCCAGAATCAGAAATCCCAGCAGACACAGAGCTCCTGAGGGCATTCCTAAAAGAGCTTTGAACTGTGCTTTTTATTCTGGAACCTGGATTTCAGCGGGATGAGGATGATTATTTCCACTTGAATCTGCAGGACTGGGCGTGGGAGAGCGAAGGAGATAAATGTGTGTGACAGACCTTGTGAACTCAAATATGGGACTGAAAGAGGCAAAAGCTGTTGATTGGAGTAAAATATCCTGCTTTGATTGCGTTTGCGAGGCAGTTTGCAATCCTCAGTGCAAATGTTCCCTTAACTGTTGCCATTAAAATGTGCAAATTCAAATCCAGGTCCAATTAGTGTGTTTCAGTAGTTGTCATAGCAACAGTCTGGCAGTTGGCATGGCATTGAAGTGATTTCTTCACCTTCACGACAGTCTGACACGATTAAAAGGTGAGGACCAATTTGATAGCTGCCCCCCCCCCCCCCCTTTATTTCCACCAGCAGCTACTATGGTAGGTGGTTATGACATCTTTATTTCTCAGGCTCAGCCCACACGAGAGTTCTGATGTGTAAATAGATGTGAAATCCTGTGTGAGACTCTTAACCTGGTTTGTAAATGCTCCCACCCCACAGGAGACAGTTCAGGCTCCTCCCCCATGCAACTGACAGGGCTTTCCATCATTTCATCACCATCACTGCACTAGTTTAATGAGTATCAATCACGGCAGACATGCATGGCTGCACATGTGCTGCATGTGCGCTGCATACGGGTGCACCTCTTCGGTCCAGCTCCACAAGCCCATCCAGATATCTCGGCCTTTACCTTAAGAAATTTAGTTCTGGGATAGAAAATAATCACTGTTTGAATTCAATAATGTCATTTTCTTTTCTTTTCCACAGCACTTTCAAAGAATTCATAAAAGCTTCCAAAGGTAATAATACATTCGTTGTCACTACTCGTGTGTTTTAAATGCTTTCTTGAGGTTTTTCCTCATACACAACACATGAGTAAAACTTTGACCTTGGATGCCATAAGGAGAGGAACCACCGAGGCTGCATGCAGCTACTGTATTTCAGAAGCATCTGCAGAGGAATGTGTATATTACTGAACAACATGCCCTTAATAATGTTCGGCCAACTCTTATTACGAAGCGCTGCTGTTGGAACCATAGCTGTTTCTTTGCAAGCAAAGAAGTTTGCCAGGGCTTCAGGTTGCAGTTGCGAGTGCAGCTGAGGCAAATTCTTAATATCCAGTTTCAGATGCAACCTTAAACAACAGGGCAAATTTTAGCTAATAATAGCATCAAGACCAGTTGGTATTTACAAAGCTAGCATACTTGCACACATTGTTGTGTTCTTACCATAGTTTGGGCAGCAGACTTTGAGCCAGCAGACACAGGAGAGAGCTGTGAGGTTGGACAAACTGCACAATCCAAATAAAACCCCACAAAAGGCATAGACTATACAGGTGGACTTGTAGAACAGCCACCTGGAAGGAACAAAGCAGAGATATAGAAGAATGGGTATAAATGTGGCAGATGTATAATGCAATTCACAGCTGGCTGAGGGGAAACTGTTGAGCAGTTCAGGTCCTGCCTTGAGTCACGCAGAACTGCAGAGAGCGGCGATGCATTCAAACCCAATCCTGGCACATTCGAGGGCCGTAGAGCGCTCCAGGGATGTGAGTACCACAACGACAGTGTCTCGCTGCAATATTCATCATCCACTTCCCCTGTGCGCTTTACATTTATTCAACATGAAGCTGATATCTTGCTGCCAAGCAGAGCTCAGCTTTGGAACCCTCTCATCCATTATGGCTGAAGCAGTGAGCTGAGAATTTAAATTAAAATTTGACTGCTCTTTTTCTTAAACAAATCTCACTGATGGCTGATCCAGGACACTTAAAAAAGAGCCTAAGAAGCTAAAATCTACTTTTGATTTTAATTATTAATAATCAAGTAGCACTGGGTATAAATTATCCTGGAAAAGCAGATTTCATCCCACCCAGCTCCAGGAACACATCCGATCTTTCAGATGATGTCGAACTACGATGACGATATCAACCAAAAAACGTAATTGTTCCCTCACATGTGAGAGTAGGCTGAAGGGATGGCGAGAGGGAAGAGCGTTAATGTCATGCCCAGGTCACTGATGGCCAGATTAACCACGAAAAACTCCGCTGGCTTCAGGGAGGCCTTCTTCCTGTAAGCCACGAGGAGAAGGGTTCCGTTCCCCAGCACCGAAAGCACACCTGAGACACAGAGAGGCAGATGTCAGCAGGTTTGGAGGGGGAATTCTGGATCATTGCAGCGAAAAGAAGATGCAAAGGCTCACCTAGGACAGTGTACAGAGTTCCCATGATGAAGTCATTATCTTTTGATATGTTGGACACGAGCAGAAAATTTTCAGAGGCATTTCCCATCTAAAACCAAAGAAAACAGCACAAGAAAAGTAAAAACGGGTGATTTTCCCTCCCACTTGCAGACCTTGTTTAGAGATCACCCTCACTGCGACTCAGCTGCAGCAAACATCTGGAATATTTCAACAGGAGGAGGCAAGTTGATGAAACACAGAACAAAAATAAATGCTGGTTAGCTTAGGCGGCGTGGACTCCCTCGAGGCGGGCAGTCGTGCTCCTTTGCTTCAGCATTTCAAAGCGACACATTTTCATTTGCAACCTGTGTTCCACAGGCCTTCTGGGAGTTATCCCATTAGACCTGGTTTACCTGTGGTGGGGGACAAAAAAAACATAAACGTGCCATCCAGTCAGTCCTCAATGCCAGGCAGAATTACATTTAAACCTCATCGTTCACATCTGTGCTACCGTGCGCCATCGAGCCTCTACCTACCACCCACCCACACTCCACACTTTTGAACCAATTTTCTGAAACTGTGCGTACCGTCGCCTTAAGTTTATTATATAAAACCTATACCGAGAACCCATGGAGAGCAGGGCCGAGGACATGATGTTCAAAGAGAAGCAGCGTCCTCAGGGGATTCTTTCAACGTTATTCTCTCCATACGCTTTATTTAAATGGCCTCCGTGCTGCTCGTACGTGTCTGCACACACCTGCATGTTGCTTGATAAATGGGCAAAGGAATGAGTGTTGCTACGCCTGAAAAGCAACTTTACGTGAACTAAAGTCATAAAAATGCTGGAATAAACTCGCTCTAAGTGGAATCAAATTAAAGTTTCATTATTGCTTGTACCTCATCGGCAGGAATGTTATGAATGTAAATGATGGTGAACATACAAGTTGATATAAAACACGGGCATAAATTCACATTTTTCACTTATGAAGAGTTGAAACGCACTGATGTGACAAATTAATTCTTCCACTCGGGGAAATGCAATTATCCAAATGTTCTCCTTAAACCTCCATGAAGGAGTATTTCTTCTTTATTTAAAAAAAATTAAATAAAGTGTGTGTGTGTGTGTGTGTGTGTGTGTGTGTGTGTGTGTGTGTCTGTGTGTGTGTGTGCGTGTGACTCTGAGTTCCACACAACCAACAATTAATGTAGATGAAATCCAAAATGAACAGAGCACGCATTAGAGAAGCACACTGGAAAACAAGCATCAGGGGTGAAGAGCACGTCACCATTTGGAAGAACGAGCACATTGTACAAAATCATATGAGGGAAATTAAAAAATAACAGAGAAATTCTTGTGAGGAACATGTGGGAATCAATGTGTTCCAAGAGATATTCAGCAGTGCATCTTCCTCTGACTGCTGGGCCCGGCCCGGACAGCAGCCCGGCAGGTCAGAACTAGGCGGTAGTTAGCATCACTAAAAGTTTGCTTGCCAAGGAGCGAGACGTCCTGGTACCTACAGCTCAGTAACTACTACTATTACCCGCATTAGGCCAAAAGTTTTATTTTTAAATGCACTAAACAGTTGTAAAAAGCGGCTCGACTGTTGGGAGTCAGGAAACCCGGAGTACAGGTGGGAAATTGTTGCATTCATCCTGTCCTGAGTGGCAGATACAGATTTAATCCACAGATAGCAGATGAGTAGCAAACAACGCTGACATTTAAAAGCTCTGGAGTTGGACGAGAACGTTAGCTCTCAGCTGTCAGCAGTGATCTTCAGATGATTCTCTGTCTATTTCTGTGTGTCATGTTCTCCTTCATCTAGAACAGATTAGAAGCCTGTCTCAGAAGATGGTGCTAAAAAACAGAGGACAGGCGGGCGGAAGGAGGAAATGAGAGGATCTGTCCACCAGCCTGAAACTCGGTAGTGAATGTGGACTCATCAGGAGGACAAATGAAGTCTCAGCATCTCCCAAATAGAGCTCACAGACGACAACAAAGAGATGGATGGAGAACTGTCAGGAAGACATTCCAAGCACCCTAATGGGGGTGTTGGGGGGAAGAGGGGGGAATTAAAGGAAATCCTTTAATTGGAACTATCAAATTTTTTTGGAAGAAGAGCAGAGAAAATAATCCCAAAGACGGAACAGGGCAGTAAAACACAGTTGGCGCTGAATTTTCTTGGCAGGGAAGGACACAAGCGGTGGAGGGTTTCCAGTCTGTAAGGTTGAGCGCGTTTCCCCAGCAGCAAAGTGCCGGCAACAGGCCAGGAACACCTAATCAAAGGCCTTTGCAGTTTCAAGGGGGACCGGAGTTCCTTTGTTTAATCTGCACCAGAGTTCAGATGAGCTATCACACCTAACGAAGCCGATGATCATAGGAAGTGACCCCTCGGTCTGAAAAGGCCCTCAGAGGTCCGCAGCAGTGACAACGCGGAGCTCAGACCATACTGGTCTCTGGGTGAACTCAGGCTCTGAGTCCTTTTGGCTTTCCCGGAGTATTACGGTGTCCTTCCACTAAGAGATGCTCTGCAACTGACATCTTAGGACTTCTTCCTGCTGCATGTGTGTACTGTTGGAATGGCCCCACATCAAAGAACCCGTCCCAATATTTACATCCAAGGGAACGGGAGCGGCATTGTCATCAGTAGGTATGAATGTAATGGACTGAAGGTAATCAGCTGATCAATGCTCTCTGGAAGATAGAGTTCGACGTTAGTTGTGTTTAAGAACTACTCAGGAGGAGCAGCGGAACAACATGTGCAAGAAGGTCTATTGATTTGAATGCGCAGTGTCAAATTGTACTCTTAAAGCACCCGACTCTTGAAGTGTTTAAACATTGATTTGGCAAATGAGGAGAAAATTATGTACAGGCTGGAATTGGCCTCTGACGCGTTCCCCCTGTTTAATTATTCACCAGAGACTGCCTTTTTTTTTTTCTCGGCTTCAGCTCATCGCAAGATCTGAGCGAACACAACAGAAATTCATTTATTCTCTTTTTTGTGACTTCAAGCTGCAGAACAGGGCTCGTGACCACAGGAGCCCGGCTACTGAAGGTTATTAAAGCATTAAAGCTTATTCCTTATGTCCAGTGTCAGGGTTAGCCACCAAATCAAAGGTGCAGGATGCCTCTGGGTGAGAGGAAAAATGGGTTGTTTTTAAGAACCCTGCGGAGGCTCCACCCAAAATGCAATTAATGGGTACAAAAATGGAATCAGGGCACGAAATGTTGGCACGCGTTTGAAGACCTGTTCCCGCTCCGAAGCAGGATGTTCACGCTGTTCTGCTGCTGATAGGGAAAGGGAAAAAACATAGAGATTCCCTTCTTTCTACAAAATTTCCCATGTTTTATTTTTCTTTATAAATATTTCAGATGCACATTTTTACGTCATGTTAATCTCTCATTCCCTTTAATGGACAGGAGCTCCCTTGGCAGAGAGTTAATGAGAGTGAGGAGCAGGATTCTCCTCATTCACAGGCTAAAGATACAACAACCACCTTGTTTTTAACATGACTCCAGCAAAAATGTCCGCCGCTACCTCCTAAATTTGCCAGCTTCTCCAAAATTCCGGGCAAACAGTCCGGTGACTCTTCACCACTGCTGTAAATTTGAACATTATCTTCAAGATAACAGCTGAGGCACGACGCATGTGGGAAAACGCGCTGTCAGGGATAAAAGATGGCAGAGCTGGACGCCAACGCTGGATAGAAGCTGTGTCTGCAAGACAGGAAACTAAAGATTTTAAAAAAGTGACCTAAAAACACGAACTATGGGATATAATGAGTCTCATAACTCATATGTGACGGGTCAGTGCTTCTATCGCTTGTAACAGTAACAAAGTTCACGATTTTCCCTGCTATGATCCGGCACTCCATTTGTAACACCTTCATTCCTGATGATAAACGGCTCTAAATGGCCTCCATTACAGCCCACTATCTCCATCCCTCGCTCCCATTTCTCTTGTCACTTCCACCAGTTGGGTTCTCGCGAATACAGGAAAGAGGGGAATACGTTGTCATCCTTTATCCTTGTTTCCTCTGCAGTAAGCTCATTTTCCCAGGGAACTTTATTCCTCCCTTGATGATTTCTTCTGCTGTGAGAGAGAAGTCAGCTTCAGCCGGGGATTCTTCTCACAATTGCGTCACATTGTCTGATCTGTCCTCTGAGGTCTCTCACGCCATCAAATATGCTCAATCTATGCGTTACTGAGTATGGAGCCTGAGAAGTGTGTTCAACAGAGATTATAATAGGGAAAATAGATTTAATTAAATGAATGAATGTGAGACAAATGGACAATATGAGAGTTAATAACCTAACAAACATCTCCATCTTTCTTATTAGAAATTCTCTGTCTGTACTTTGAGGTTCATCTCAACCCGATAATAATCTCATTAGACGGCTGCAGCCATGCTTTAATTCACCTCAGAGAATTAAAATGAAGGTGATGGGGGAGATAATGACGGTAAATCAAGTGTGAATACAGTTTCAATAAGGTATTTTTATCTCTTTTAAATTACTTTAAAACAGCTCAGAATTTTTTTTGGAATTGAATAAAATATCCTTTTCCTTTTTCATTTGAAATGGAACATTAGAAACACCCTGTTGGCACACTTTTGTGGCTTGAGGTTGCCAAATAAACATTTGCACCTTTCACACATGCACTGTGATCCCGACAGATTAGCTCCTCCATGAAGGCGGCGGCAGGACCACCGAAGGATTCTGTAAGCAGCCAATGGGCTCAAACAATTAGTGGGGAAGCCAAATAACAGCAGGTGTCACAGCAGGGTGATATTTACAGAGACAACTACGTGATCCCTTCCAGTTGGAGGAGTGAGGAGATCAAGAGATGCTATGTTGGGGGTTTAAGGTGCCAGTGAGAAGGTCCCAGGGGTTTCTGACCCCCCCACTGGTCCACTTCCACATGTTGCTCTCAGGTCATTTTAGAGTCCTTCATATGGAAATCTCTGGACTGTGGGAGGAAACCATCTAGATGTTTTCCATCAGCTCCTCTGAAACATTGTCTTTCTTTGTTTTTTAAATCTTACTTTACACTCGACTGAAGGCCGAATCGAATCCGTCATCTCACACCGCTCTACTTGTGCTGGTGCGGTCGGGGAGCCGGTGGCATGAACACATGACACAGCCAAACTGATGATTTATGAGGCGTAAGTTTTTTTTCTTATTCTTTATTGTATTTCTTATGAAGAAATTTCACGCCGCATCATTGAGGATTTAAAGGTTTTGCCACGAGCGCTGGAAAGTTTGTGGTGAAGCTTTCTAAGCAATTTCACTCCTCTTCCATAGATCACTATGTCTCAGCTCCATTTTCAATTAGCTAAGATCACCCTTTCTCTCTATTCCCAGGCAATGGAATCAGAGAAAGTAGTGGTGCGTGCATATGGATGACTTTCTCTCTCCTTTCTCACAAACACATCCTCAACAGTGGACACATGGGGCGGCTCCAGATTTAGAAGGAATCTTTTCAACCATCATCCTCCAAAAACAATATCTTTCTATGTTATTAATGATCACCATAAAACCACATGTTACAGGAACATTATTGGTTTAATCCACAGTGTTCCTTTCTGTTCGGGTGTTTACACCCTCAGAATGCACACAGGTGCACCGTAGCAAGAAGGTTCTGGGTTCATTTCCAGCTCTGAGCCTTTCTGCAGCCCAGTTTCCTCCCACAGCCCAATGATTTGCCACTGGGTGAGAATGATGGACTGGTGACATATCCTGGCTGAATTACTGCCTCCACTGGGAAAGGATCCAGATTTGACCCAGATAAGTAATAAATGACAAAAAGACATGGATGGATGTTCCATTTTCCACTTCTTATCAGGGTCTGGATCAAGGCAGTTAGGAGGATGAGAGCATTCCTGTCCCACCCCCACACCTCCAGAAAGGCAATTCTGCCAGTACATCCTGAGTCTCCCTGGAAGTCTCATTTTGTCTGCGCTGGCTGTTCGTGAAGGTGAAAACAAGGTCACAGTACCAGCGCAGCCACAGTGGAAACTGCATTTCTCTAATGAGTCTGTTAAAGTGAGGATCTTAATCCCGGGACCTTCACGCAAAGCTGCCAAATTATTCAGCATGAGTATGTCGTCTGCAAAAAAACAACCCCCCACCCCAAAAAAACCACAATATCACGGGATATTAAGGTGATGATGGTGATGATTAAATAAGTAAAAGAGATCTCTTGTAAATATATATAGGGTGGAACCAGCCGTCAGCTCATCACAGGGCCCTCTGGGTTTGATATCAAGGTTACCCCGATAGTGCTCTCGAGATGTCCTGGCCCCTCCCCCCAGGTAGCAGCACACCTGCCATTTGTTAAGTTATTTTAGAAAATGGAAACCCTAGTAGAGAAAATGGACTAAAGTTTTTCTGGTTTCTTTCACTTCAGCCAGCAAAGGTCTTTGACGTAAAGCTGCAGATGTGGATTTTGTGGATTTGGGCCCTAACTTCAAGACTTCAGCCTTGTCAAAAGGCTTTGTTAACCCTGAGGGAGGCAATTTATTTTTTATTTTGAATCCTGTCATTGTTACTTTTCTAGGCACATTGCAAGGCCAAACCTGTGTGTTCAGATTCTCACGACATACAAACCAAATCACGCACACACCAGAAAGGTGTTATGTAAAAGAAATCGTGATGACAGCACAGCGGTGCTGCCAGGGCGGACGTTATTTACCTGGGAGAGCTGGGATCAAAACCTCTCAGAGCCTCTCGAATGGCACACTGACAGCTCAGGAAAGACACGGCTTCCTCTGCCAACGCCCAAACACCGAGGCTGAAGCACGCCGCGGTGGGATTAGATCAGTTTAGCGGTCGGATGAAAGCGAGCCAAGTCAGCTGACGGGTCGGGACTTGAAAAGACAGATAAACGAATGCACTCAAGGCACAACGTGCAGAACTTTGAGCTTAATCAACGTGCAAGTCCTCCTGCTCCGCGGAGGGACTTTTAATGACCTTTTCTGCTGTAATTTGGTGATGCATTGACCTCGCAGGTGCTGCTAATAATACATAGAGTCAAAAGGATATAAATGTTTGGACGAAAGAAAAGCAAACAAGATAAAGTTGTTTGGTTTTCATTTTAAAAGAAGGAAGCTCTTCCACCAAATGCACAAACAATCCAATCAATCTGGCCCCCACAATCCATAAAAACAGGAGGAGGAAGGAGAAAATCTGACATGAAGATTTGTGATGCGATAGTAAAACAACTTAAGAAGTCAAGATTGAGTCAAAAGCCTGAAGAAGAAAACAAACCTGAAAATCACAATAGATTCTAAAATCTTTTTTTTTTTTTAAAAACAACCCAACCACAAGGTCACAACATAAAAAGGAGGGAGGGAAAAAAATGAAATAATCAAACATTTCAAAGAGGAATCGATGAAATCAGAATGAACAAGAAAAATACCAACTTCTCATTAGAGGTGGCGTTCAGGAATGAGGAAGTGATTCTCCTCAATGAGACGCGGGTGAGAAACAGGAAGATGAAACAGGAGGTTGCCATGAAATGTGGAAATAAATAAAACATATAAACAAATGCAGCTCTGGTGATCACTGAGGGACAGGAAAACCTGCTCCATCTTTCCCTCACACATGACAAATATCAGATCTCACAGACTTCCATGATAATGAACCCACCAAGCTGCAAATCTGTCTTTGTTAGCACACATGACTCTCTCTGGCTGATTCTTCACATCATTTAACATTTCTTTGCTAACTTTACTGTTTTTCTGATCCTTGAAACCCTTTCTTGAGATTTCCGCTGGTGGTATCACATAACAAACTACAGGCTGTGTCCATTTGGTGATTCTTTTCATCTCCTTAAATCACAAGATGGAGATTTATCTTGTATTCTTATCGCAAATAGAAAAAAAAAATCCATTCTGCGGTGGTATGATCCACTTGTGACCACATTCTTTTGGGATTGGTAGATCATTCTCTTGGAGGTTGATGCTAATGTCCCAACAGTGAATGAATTCAACAGTGTGTGGCCGTTTTATGGCACAAACAGGACCTTCACTTGCTTTTACATCTTAGATTAAATAACTTTATATGTGAGCAGTATCAGTTAGCGTGACAATGTCAGTTAAACCAGATGGTGTTAATGCTCATGCTGCATTCAGGTTATATTGTAAAATTAGATTAGATGTGGGTCTCCCAATTAGGGCATGTTTCCACTGCAGGTACTCATATGACAAGCTGGCAGCGAGAGATCGGAACAACAACAAAACAATCACATTTGGGCAAAAGTCTGAAACTGCACGCTTCACAGAGCTGTAGGAAATAATATTCTCTTAGAATATTAAGCCACCTAGGGGATATCTCTGACTGACTGTTTTTTTTTTTAAGTTTAACAAAAAAAGCTTAACTTTCGCATGTTCAAAATTCATAAAGCTGAGGGTTTGCTGAAGCTTAGCTTCATCAATATTTGATTAAAAGAGCTTAATATAACTCATTTAAACAGCTTTTCTCCAGTCCTCCGAATATGTGAAGTCCACACCTTATTGATGCTCTTGCAATGTCTCACCTCAGTCTCACATTCAGCTGCGGGTGGTCACATATCGAAGGATA